>NC_069507.1:202786556-203086556 GCF_027579735.1 Bombina bombina | reverse complement strand
CAACCTGCCTATATTTTTCCGCCTCTGGTTCTTCTTTTTAGAGTGATTTTCAAAATCATCATGGAGCAATTGTTTGTGCTGCTGGTGGCTCCAGCATGGCCGCTCAGGTTTTGGTATATGGTTCTTGTTCGGATGTCCAGTTGCCAACCTTGGTCACTTACATTAAGGCCAGACCTTATATCTTAAAGTTCATTTTTTCCGTTAGGAACTCAAATTATTAAATTTGATGGTATGGAAATTAAACGCTTAGTGCTTAGTCATAGAGGTTTCTCTGACTCAGTGATTAATACTATGTTGCAGGCTCGTAAATTTGTGTCTAGAAAGATTTATTTTCGAGTTTGGAAGACTTACATCTCATGATGTTCTTCTCATAAATTCTCTTGGCATTCTTTTAGAATTCCTAGGATTTTACAGTTTCTTCAGGATGGTTTGGATAAGGTTTTGTCTGCAAGTTCCTTGAAAGGACAAATCTCTGCTCTTTCTGTGCTGTTTCACAGAGGAATTGCTAATCTTCCTGATATTCATTGTTTTGTTCAGGCTTTGGTTCATATCAAGCCTGTCATTAAGCCAATTTCTCCTCTTTGGAGTCTTAGTTTGGTTCTGAGAGCTTTACAGGCTCTTCCGTTTGAGCCTATGCATTCTTTGGACATTAAATTACTTTCATGGAAAGTATTGTTCCTTTTGGCCATCTCTTCTGCCAGAAGAGTTTCTGAATTTTCTGCTCTTTCTTGTGAGTCTCCTTTTCTGATTTTTCATCAGGATAAGGCGGTTTTGCTGTCTTCATTTAAATTTTTACCTAAAGTTGTGAATTCTAACAACATTAGTAGAGGAATTATTGTCCCTTCCTTGTGTCCTAATCCTAAGAATTCTTTGGAAAGATCCTTACATTCTTTGGATGTGGTAAGAGCTTTGAAATATTATGTTGAAGCTACTAAGATTTCAGAAAGACTTCTAGTCTATTTGTTATCTTTTCTGGTTTTAGGAAAGCTCAGAAGGCTTCTGCCATTTCTTTGGCATCTTGGTTAAAGCTTTTGATTCATCATGCTTATTTGGAGTCGGGTTAATGCCCACCTCAGAGGTTTACGGCTCATTCTACTAGGTCATTTTCTACTTCCTGGGCTTTAAAGAATGAAGCTTCTGTTGATCAAATTTGCAAAGCAACGACTTGGTCTTCTTTGCATACTTTTACTAAATTCTACCATTTTGATGTTTTCTCTTCTTCAGAAGCAGTTTTTGGTAGAATAGTACTTCAGGCAGCTGTTTCAGTTTGATCCTTCTGCTTATAATTTCAGTTTTTTTCATTATAAAGATTAAAACTTTTTGATTTGGGTTGTGGATTAATTTTTTCAGCGGAATTGGCTGTTTTTATTTTTATCCCTCCCTATCTAGTGACTCTTGCGTGGAGTTCCACATCTTGGGTATTTGCTATCCCATACGTCACTAGCTCATGGACTCTTGCCAATTACATGAAAGAAAACATAATTTATGTAAAAACTTACCTGATAAATTCATTTCTTTCATATTGGCAAGAGTCCATGAGGCCCACCCTTTTTATGGTGGTTATGATTTTTTTGTATAAAGCACAATTATTCCAATTCCTTGTTGATGCTTTCGCTCCTTTCTTATCACCCCACTTCTTGGCTATTCGTTAAACTGAATTGTGGGTGTGGTGGGGGGTGTATTTATAGGCATTTTGAGGTTTGGAAAACTTTGCCCCTCCTGGTAGGAATGTATATCCCATACGTCACTAGCTCATGGACTCTTGCCAATATGAAAGAAATGAATTTATCAGGTAAGTTCTTACATAAATGTTACATTATGTTTTTTTGATCATCATTTAAATAGCTTTCATTAAAAAATATGGAAATTAAAAGGGAAAAAAAATAAATTCTTTTACTTTCCACTTTGCTGTAAAACACCAGGAAATTCCTGGAAAATTTTGAAATTAAGTTTTGTATCTCCCACAAACCTTTTTCAATCCAAATTTGAAAATTAATCCAATAGACTTCTTGACTTAATTCATTTTGTTTTTCCTGTTTTATATATTTGTATTTATTTTTTCCCATGAACCAATGTCAATATATACTCTTGTATCAAGTGCTATAGAATTGTGTGGCACTTTACAAATAAATAGTGGCAATAATAACAATCATAATTTTGAACCTGTTGTTAAATTAAACAAACAGACAAACAAACTATTAATTGAAGAGTAATATCTGTTGTTTCTAGCATGTAGTAAATAGATGGGAATTATTATATGAACTGTACCCTATGTTCTATAAAATAACACAATTAAATTCACTTGTTTATAATAAAATAAAATAAAAAGTTGATTTGTAATGAATAATCTTTATAAAAGCCCTCTTCTGAAATGCTTCAATGACTGCCTTAGCCCTCCTAATAATCTGTGTCCCCTCATATATTATTTGGTCATTCAAAATCAATATTTTAATTAATTCTATGAATAGTAATAATCCCTGGGCTCTTTTCCAGATGCTTGTGCGTTTAGCAATGAAGTGTAAGGCATGTGCAATAGTCGGACAAATAAACAAATATCCACTGCCCCAAAGGTCTCCCAGATACTCTTCTAGACAGAGTAAAATACTACAATACACAAGTTGCTGTGTTGGTGGGTACCAGACTGTATAGAAAAAACAGACACATTCAAATAGGTTAAAAATCAAACTTTTATCAATGTCTTTACAAAAAAAAACAAAGCTGTCAAGCATTTTGATGTTAAATAAAAAAAATATATATTAGTGCACACTGTGCATATGTGTCAAACGTATAATAAAAGTATATAAATCTTTGTGAGTCTCCTTCCTCATGGGTAAATGGACCACAATTATCTCGAAAGACCCATTAAGAGAGAAAAACAAAGTACAATATTATAAAAATATACTCTGGTTCTAAAAGGATTGAATAGTACTCACACTCTGATGAGTGTGAGCACTATTCAAACCTTTTAGGATCAGAGTTGTTTGGTTGTGTTGTCTTTTTTGGTCTTAGAAGATAATTGTGGTCCATTTATCTACAAGGAAGGTTCCCAAGACTCTTAAAACAAATTTGGTTTTATATATTTTTAATATACCTTTGACACATATCTATGGTGTAAACTATATATTTTTTGGTTTATTGTTCACATTTCCTTTATAATTCTATATACTGTATTTACACTTTTGAATTAAACTTTTTGATGTTGACAATGACATCACTGACATTTAAATGTGCATGTGCATAGCACAGGAGCACACTCATATATATGCAACCTAGGACGCCCTCAATAATAAGACTCACATAATAATTTTCCAAACAAAAAATAAAGTTATTTGCATTTTTATTATTTACATTCAAACTTTCCAATGGTGGAAAAAAATGTTCCATGTCCCTTTAATTAGAGTGTTTATATTAAGAGACAGTAAGTTCCTAATTTGTTTGCGTTTAAATTAAAGCTTAAATTTTGGCTTTATCCAAAGTTTATTTTCTTTGAATATAAATATGTTCTTGATTAATTAATCCAGTTTGGGGTTATAAATAAAAGTGGCAGCTTTATGGTTAAAGAAAAAAAAATATGAAACAAACAAGCCTTCATGGCTTAACTGCTTATGCTCTGAGGCAAATAAATTGTTTTGCTGAAAATGGCAATGAGCTCATGAATATGATTCACCTTAATCATATTAATTAGCTTATTAAGAGGTACTTAATGTTATTCACTTTCAAAAAATAAAAGAATGCCAGTGTTCCTATGTTCTGTGATTGCAATGAAGATGAAAATGCTGCAGGCTATTGCACATTTAACCCTTCTTTACCAGATTGTGACCCATTTTTTTAAAAAAAATTGCTATATGTAACATGTATTTTAGTTTTGTATATATATATATATATATATATATATATATATATATATATATATATATATATATATATATGTCTCTCTTGTCTATGTATGTAAGAAAACATAGTTTATTTTATATCTGCTAATTGTAATTCAAAGTCAACTTTATGCTCTTCCTCATTACATTAAATAAAGTGAAGCTAGATAAATGCCTGCACCATATAGCCCAGGATCTCATTATTTAACAACAGAAGCTTGAAAAGTATTTTTTTTTTGTATGGGAGAGGGTTTAGATGTTTGCATTAAAAGACAGCTGAAACCAGGAATTTCCTGCTTTGTCAGTATGAGGGAGAACTTAAACTTTGACATGAAAATGTAATATAAAATAATCTTTTTTAATATTTAACACTAAAGTAAAGAAGCACCAAAACAATTTATGAAAAATACATGTAAATTATTATTATAATTATTATTTTTAGCATTACTAAAAATAATCATCAAAAGTATACATAGGTATGCTCAGATACAGCAATGCACTACTGGGAGCTAGCCGGTGATTGGTGGCTGCACCGGGTTTATTTACCATATTGAAGAAAGGTGCCAAGAATGTCAAAAATCTTCCTGCATGAGTGACTGCTCTGAAAGTTGTGTGTACATTAGTTAAGATATTGCAGTATTTATGTAGTGTTTCCTGAAGAAGAATGTGTTTTTAAAAATATAAATGGAAAACGTAAGGTGAAAAACACACACAATGAAAGATATATAGAACTTGGACCTGCATGGGCCACCACATTCAAAGCCCTGAGGAAAACAGGGAAAGACCTGTGGTAAGAAAGTACACCCAGCTTAGACATGATGACATACTGAGTGTGATCAATATTCTATCATTCGGCTTTTAAATAAAATATCCAGCAATGGGTGTAATAGAAAAAATGTGTTTGCTAAAATCAGAAGTAACAAACACACAACTGAAAACAGGCTGGGTTGAAACTTACATGGATCACCACACTTTTATATCCTAAGGGAAACCTTACTAAGATTTATATTTAAATAATAATATATTGATACTTGATAATTTTGTGTTTTTTAGCATATCTGAATGTGTTTTTTTTTTTTGTAGCATTGTTAAAGGGATTTAGGGACAGGATATCCAAATGCTGAAGCATATGAAAGTGATGCAGCATAGCTGTAAAAAGCTGACTAGAAAATATCTCCCGAACATCTCTATGTAAAAAAGAAAGATATTTTACCTCAAACTTCCTAAGTTTTCACACCCCACTGTAAAGAGACTTTAAGCAACCAGTCATGATGCTTGTCCAAGGACAAGCTAGAGATGTGCATCTGTCATGTGCAAGGCTTGTTCAGTGACATACCCTCAACTTTCAAGTTGTTTTATGTCTGAAGTCTTAAATCTGACTATTAAAGGAATATTTTAAATCCATATTTTACTCTCAGGGATTATCTTTTTACCTTGTTGTTTAGGCACAGTCATATTATTTTCCTATTCAGTGAAATCATGATATCACAACAAAGGCAAAGCATTACCTCAGCACTGCTGATTCTGATTGGCTATTGTTTTTTTTTTTCCAACATGCAACTGGATAGCAGCTGAAGTATAACTGTTTACACAGCACTTACTCTAGTGAGCTGAAGACATTTTTAGGTAAAATATTTACTTTACATAGAGATGCTCAGACTATATTTTCTTGTCAGATTTAGCATATGAGTATTATGTCCCTTTAATATAGTCAGCATTTTACAGTACCGACAAATGGAAAAATACATTTTACCATAAAAAAAACAAAGAACAATACAGTTGATATGGAGACCTTGCCCCACAGAGCTTACAATCTATCTTGTAATGAAGAAGATATACAGACATATGAGACCGATTGCATAAATACATTTGCGAAGAATTAATTGTGTCTAAGTGGCAGAAATAAGTACTTTGACTTACAAGCTATTGAAAATGCCACTTTGAAGAAGTGATTGCTCAGAGGAGAATAAAGGCTAGCAAAGTAATTTGACTATTTATACCATGCTAGTGGAATTGTCATTTAATTGTTATGATTATTTCATTTATTCGCCCTGCTTGTAAAAGAGTAGAGCTTGGTCCCTTTGGTACGATATTGTCTTGTCGTTTTCCTAAGTGTACATCATGTGCTTTGCTAGAATTTTTATCAAAGCAGCAAAACTTATTTGTCCCGCTTTATGTAAATTAAAAATCTTTAGCCAATTCCATCTGAGAAATAAATAGTCAAAGTAACTTGCAGACAACATTTATTTTGTATGTACATTAATGGGCACTTCCATTTTTCCTTGAGGCTAGAATCTACTTTGAAATTCATGTTTGATAAATTCCCTGGCTTTCTGAGTAATTTAGCTGTCTATGGGGCTGCTGATCCTTTGAGTGTATTGCTGAACCTCAGGGACTTGTGTAGCTACATCTGCATATCCAAGTTCAAATATATACTCAGGATGATTGGTTTAAACTTAAGTTGTTGATCTCATCTCTGATAGATTTGTCAGAATGGCTCCCATTTCATTTTTAAAACCTGCGTCTAATCCCTAAATACCCTTTTTAAATATATCTTTACCAGGTTCATTGATTGAGTTAGTAAAATGTACATTACGGAGACACTTTATAGAGCCAGCTGGAAATGAATATTCTTCAACATATTTATCTTCCTAATCTATGTGTGTGTTTAGATGAAATATAATACTGTTTACTCATCTATATTTTCAGTATAAGAAACATATTGGAATAACTCAGCATAGTTTACTTTTTCTATTTAAACAACATCAATAACTCAAAGTCTTGTTTATGATACAAATTATTTTAACTCAGAACAAAATTAAGTAAAAATAAAACTGACTTTATAATGCATTTAATTTTCTGTGTCTCCACAATTTGAAAATTGTTTGTAGTTTTTTGTCATTTATCAGGACCTAGTCTTACCCCTACTCAATAGGACAGAGGGAGTCAATTTGATATTACATTTTATTTTTTAATCATATCTGACTAATTAATGAAAAAATCAAGAACTGGAAAAATGTGTACAAATTATAGTGAATCCTTTCATGATGTTCAGTCCCAGTGAGCACCAAGTAGGAATATTGGACGGACACTTGACAGAAAAAGGCTAAAGATGATGAGTGTGTTTATCAAAATACAAGTAACCAATTTTTTAAAGGTGAAAGTCCTTGGCTTTAATCTTGTAACTTTAGTAGTTTTTCATTGCCCGGTTTTTATTGTACATATTTCCTTCTCAGTTGACCTCTGATGTATATTAGACTATATGGAGCTATTCAGTAATAGGGAAAATAGTGTTAATATTGATAAATATTTTTTTTTCTGAGGAAAGTGTTTATTTGGAGATATAGTATTGCTTGAATAGAAGTGGTTTCATAACCCAATATTAAAGGGACATAAAAGTGGCAAAAAATGATTTAATGTGTTACAAGATTTTATCATCACACTAATGCTTGCATATAACTGTGCATTTAAAGGGACAGTCTAGTCAAAATTAAACCTTCATGATTCAGATAGGGCATGCAATTTTAAACAACTTTCTATTTGACTTTTATTATCAAATTTGCTTTGTTCTCTTGGTATTCTTTGATGAAAGCTAAACTTAGGTAGGCTCATATGCATAAGGCTGCTTATCTCAGTGCCATTTGACAGTTTTTCACTGATAGACAGTGTTAGTTCATGTGTGCCGTTTAGATAACATTGTGCTCACTCCGTGGAGTTATTTATTGGTCAGCACTGATTGGCTAAGGTTATCACAGAGGTAAAAGGTATTTAATAGAGCAGTGCTGGCTATGCAAAACTTGGAAATGGGTAATACATGGATTATCTATCTCTTTAAACAATAACATTTCTGCAGTAAACTGTTCCTATAACCTTTGCAAAGCACTATTGAAGCTATCTAAAAAAAATAATCAACTGTTGAGCCAATGACAAGAGACATATGTGTGAAGCCACCAATCGCCAGCTAGCTCCAAGCAATGCGTTGCTGCTGCTGAGTGTACCAAGGTATGGTGTTCAACAAAGGATTCCAAGAGAATACAGTAAATGTGATAATATAAGTAAATTGACAAGTCTCTTAAAATGACATGCTCTATATGAACCATGAATGTTTAATTCTGGCTTTCCTTTAAGTGCCTGACAAGTTAACACAAAGCCATACCTTAAAGGGATAGTCTAGTCAAAATGAATTGGTCATGATTCAGATAGAGCAACAGTTTTAAGCAACTTTCTAAGTTACTCCTATTATTAATTTTTCTTCGTTCTCTTGATGCCTTTATTTGAAAAAGCAGGAATGTAAGCTGAGTAGGCTGCCAATTTTGGTTCAGCACCCTGCTCCATAACTTGTCCGCCTGCTCTGAGGCCGTGGACAGAAATCAACCCGATCGAATACGATCGGGTTAATTGACACGCCCTGCTAGCGGCCGATTGGACGCAAATCTGCAGGGGGCGGCATTGCACAAGCAGTTCACAAGAACTGCTGGTGCAATGATAAATGCCGACATCGTAGGCTGTCTGCATTTATCGATGTGCAGCGGACATGATACGCTACATCGTATTATGTCCGCTCGCACTATGTTAAATATACCCCAAAATCTTTAGATATTGCTCTTCATACTATCTGGATTTTTTTAACACCATTTCATTTTTATTTTTTTTAACATTAATGAGCTTTGTTTTTTGTTTCTATTAGATGTGGTAGAATTTCATAATCAAATAACGCATATTAAAAATAGCAACTTAATTTTAAATGAGCAGTAGATTTTTCAAATTCTTCTTCCATTACCTTCTCCCTGTATCATGTGACACCCATCAGTGAATCATAGACTCCTGTATGTATACACTATGAACTCTTGCATGTGCTTAATAGAAGCTGATGCCTCAGAACACATGCATAAAAAAAACAAAAAACCACTGTGCACTATGTCATAATGGAAGTAAATTAAGGCCTGTTGATCAAAAACGTGCCAAAGTGAAATTAAATCACAAAAAAAATATTTTTTTTGTTTTTTTAGTATTGCAATATATATGTCTCTCCTTCACATTCAGAACTCTACATAGCAGATAAACAGCTCAATGCTGTCAAGACTTCTTAGATAATCTGGTCAGAGTGGAAAGCTTTAGATCAGATCATTGGGCCCTCGGGAAGGTTTTTAAAGTTACATGCTCTGGGGCCCAATTATCAATGTGCGGACGGACATAATCCGCTGTAACATCGATAAATACCAACAGCATGCGCTTTAGGCATTTATCATTGCACAAGCATTTCACAAGAAATGCTTGTACAATGCCGCCCCTGTAGATTCATGGCCAATCGGCCGCTAGCAGGGGGTGTCAATCAACCCGATCATATCCAATCGGGCTGATTGCTGTCTGCCGCCTCAGAGGTAGCAGACGAGTAAAGGAGCAACGGTCTTAAGACCGCTGCTTCTTAACTCCTGTTTCCGGCAAGCCTGAATGCTCACGCGGAAACAGATGCATTGGGGACGATTGACTCCTTGATAAATTGACCCCTCTGTCTGAATCTTGAAAGTTTAATTTTGAGTTTAGTTTCCCTTTAAAATATTTCCTGAAGGCTGATATGCATTTAGGCAGACTGTAATTAACATAAGTTAATTTGATGGGTCAATGGACTCTCTTATAGGATGTTAGATTCTCTTTATCATTGAAATATTATACTATAGTTGGAATTTTTCACTTTTTTCTTTGGTTATATTTTTATTAAAGTAAAATGACCTTTTATAAAAACTATTTATTTTGAATATCTTTGTAAGAAAATATTTGAATCCTGCAAAATACCCCAAGTAGCAATATATTTATTAGAATAGTATTAAAATATTGTAAGCTTCAGAGCTCAAATACTGAACAATGTGGAAAACAGAGCACAGCAGAGAAAGCACAGCTATTTCCTTATTTCAGCCTGATCTTTAAGCTTAAGCAACCCATTTGAGCCAAAATTCTTATTTATAGTCTCATGGGCACTTATCTATATAGCCTTTTTTATTTTAAATTTTGATTTCACAGTCCTACAAGGGTAGAGCTGGTTAACCACCCAATTTATTGATAATAACACTATCTGTAAAATAAAATTTTAGATTTTGTATCTATAATATCTGTCTTCGAGTTTTGCTTTGTTCCATAAGATAATGATACTCATAAACTGAATATAGTATAAACCATTTGAGAACATTATATTTATATGGATTATGTCTCTTCATAAATGATAAAGTCTTGATACGCAGTGTATAAAATATATAAATTGTGAGTTTTTCCTTGACCGTCGCTACACTTTTAGCATAAATTAAAAATGCTGTCACATACTGGGCTATATGCCATTAACTTTCTCAGCGTTCATGCAATTCTTCAATATAACTTATTTTAGTAGCTCTAAGTAGACACATTATTTTTTCTATGATGAGGAAGTCATAATTAGGATGACATTGATATAAAAATCTATAAAATACACACTTGTTTCAAAGAACAAACTTGCTATAATGTTTTAGGTCTAAAAATTATTATAAGATACTATTATACAATGCAACATAAATGTGTCTCTGTGCTGTCAAATGTGTCACAATTTAAAAATTCTTCCTTTAGCATGTTACATATATATATATATATATATATATATATATATATATATATATATATATATATATATATATATAGAGAGAGAGAGAGAGAGAGAGAGAGAGATGTGCTTACTCACTTATTGTAAATGTTTGCTATTAGCTCTATTTTGATTTGATGAGTAATTAGATATTATATTATTCTAAGTATTGCTACCGTTATATGACTTATTGATAAACTGCATTTCAAGGTTTTTCTACAATTTTACACATTTCCCTGACTGCTAATTAAGCAATATGAGTTGTCAGAGCAAACATATCGCTTTAAGTAAACATTGCACATTCTGTGCTATGAAATTGCTTGTCACACATTTAGGTTTGCTTTGTGTTTTTCTCACATTTGGCTGATGTTTTACACTGTATGGTTTAAGGCTGTTACTCATATGGCAAACATTCAGAATTGTCCTAACCATTTTAAATGAGCTTTTACCAGATTTCTTTAACAGCTTTTGTAAGAAAAGTTATAGTTTATGTAACATATTCTACAGGGGTATCTTATTGCATTAAAGGGACAGTCAACTCCAAAATTTTCATTGTTTAAAAAGACATAAAAGGGGATATTTATCAAAACATCAATCTCGGAGCATTCGCCGGCGTCAATACGCTCGCCGTACATCACTGACGCGGATCCATATACGATACCCTTATTTTAAAAAGACCAGTCAAAAATATGTGGATCAAGTTCGGGCGATGAGCATCGGACTGTTGTTAACTAACAGTTATCGATGTTGCGGTTATTCGGGTTTTTCCCAACTTTATTTCTACCATTTCATTACTGTCCATGAACAAGCACATTTCTCTGAAGCTAATCTTTTATTTTTCATCTGTTAATGTCCAAGAAATAGCTAGATTTATACCTGAACAAACAATATCTCATAGAAAGTTATTTTTATATTTATTTGTTATACAAAAAAAATCTGTTATAGGATACTTTCACATAAATTAATGTGTATTTGTATTTCTAGAAGTCATGATATGCTTTTATCTTATGTTTTTTTTTATAAATGATTATTAATGCTAGAATTTGCACATACTTGGTATCATATCTATTTATTTGCAATCAATGGATATTTTAAGAGCTGGGCCAGTTTTCTCTCTGTACCTGTGTAACTCCTCCTGATTGCAATCTAGTTTTAAAAACCACCCCTACACAGGTGTTATAAAATGGGCTGGCATATAAGATGACATTTCTTACTGAAAAATAAATTCAAGAGAAGGAAGAAAAACACTGAAAATTTCATGACAGTAAGGAGGTGATTTTAATGTCTGATGTATCTGAATAATGACAGTTTAATGTTAGGTGGGCTATCCCTTTGAGCTATCAGTTTAAGATTATATTGAATCAAACATCAATTCAAATTTTTAAATCATTGTCTAAAATATTACACTGTGTGTCCTAATGTCAGCATCAATGTTTATCTTTAATACTAATTTCACATATACATACTTTCAAAGTAAAATACACAATGTAACAAATGGCACTTACAAGTTCTCAAGAGTTATCAATGACACAAGCATCAAGCAATTTGATTCGTTAGTGATAGTTTAAAATGTATATTTGAATAAGATTGGCTGATGTAATAAATCATGTGATTATGCATATTCCAATCAAAAGTGCTTGAAAAATTCACTAGTGTGTAGGTTGTTTAGGAGTTTGCGTCATAATTGGTGTGAAAAGTATTGCGTCAAATTTGGGGTGAAGTGGAGAGTGGGACTTGTATTACATGGCTTAAACATGGTGCAAATAGATTTTTCCAAAAAAATAAAAAGGAAGTTAGCTATATTATGTTGTGTATTTATTTCCTTTTTATCTCTATATCTATTAGTGCAACAAGTTTGGGGCAAAACTTTGCACCAAATTTGGAGAAATAATATTGTCCCCTTGCTTTGTAATGAGAGACAAAGTTGTAACATAATCCATAAGTAGTAATGTATTTTTCATTTGTATCCCTATATCTACTAGTGCACCAAATGTGGAGCAATAATATTGTTTGATTTAGAAAGGGTATACAATTTTAATAAAGTTTCTAATTTACTTTTATTATGTAAAATACTACATTCTCTTGCACCATCGAACATAAGCGTTCTGTGTTTTCAGACTCCCATTGATTTTTATTCCATCCGCGGCCTCAAGGGTGGCGGTTTAAAAACTAGGTACACTGCGTCGGAATAGAGGTGAGCGTACCTGTTAAATGTTTGATAAATTGAGAAAAGGGTTAAATAGAGTCGAAATGTGATTTAAAAACATCTGTAATGATGCAAGCATCAATCTGCGTTGGATTAAGATCGCGGGAGAGTATATTTCGTCACATTTTAACATTTGACGATCTTGACGCTTTGATAACTATGGTGGATCAATCTCACGACAAATATGACACAGGATTCAAGCATATTTTCAGTTGATGCTTTGATAAATATCCCCCATAATCCCTTTACCCATTCCCCAGTTTTGCACAGCCAACATGGTTATATTAATATACTTTTAACCACTGTGATTGCCTTGCATCTAAGCTTTTTTGACAACCCTCCGATCACATGGCTATGTATTCATAATCTATTGACTTGCATTTTAGCAAATTAGTGTAGTGTCATCCACAACCCACGGGTGTGAGCACAATGTTATCTATATGGCCAACATGAACTAGCAGTCTCCTGTTATGAAAAGCTAATAAAAAGCATGTGATAAGAGGCAGTCTGTAGTGGCTTAGGAACAGGCAGTAATTTAGAGTTTTAAATGTTATAAAGTATATTAATATCTCAATGTTGGTTGTGCACTGCTGGGTAATGGGTAGCAAAGGCATTTTCTATCTTTGTAAACAATAACAATTTTGGTGTTGAATGTCCCTTTAACAATAGATTTACCTGTGGTCTAGGATCCTCCAAAACTCTACACAGGTCCATAGTTTTTATCCTGTAAATTGCATAGGTTCCTGAGTGAAGAGTTAAGATGCCAGATGCACAGCCAAAATCAAATATGTTGTTAAATTCTATGCTCACCAGCCCTTTAAAAAAAATACACAGCAATGGATTAAATATAACTGCCAAAAAAGATGCTGACATATCTCTTTTATTGTTAACAGATAAGTGACTGCACAATGCATATCAGTGTCTGTCTGTGCCTCTCCTGGCTCTGTGATGGGTGTAGTGAACTAAATGAGAATGCTTCCTGAGTGAGTAGTTCTCCATTAAACACATTTGGATTTTTCTAGTTATGTTCATTCTCAGCTTTGTGTGTCTCTCTTTTCTTAGGCTGTGACTACGGATATCATCCGAAACGCGTAAGCCTGTCTGTGCTGTGCCCGTGACAACTATTCACACTTGTGCTTGCTGTGTTTCATTTTAATCAAGACTTGAATTGTATCTATAAGATGGATGTCGGATCTCTTCACTAATGTCTCTTTTCTTTATGCATATGAAAGTAGGTGATTACTAAGGGACATATTCCAAGTCCCGTGCTAACAGTTACATCTGAGCAATATCAAGGTAATCACAGCTGTTTGCACGCATCGAAAGGAGCGCTTGTATGAAAAGTTGAAAGTAAATGCAAACGCGTGAGCGCAATCGTTATTTACGCAAGAATGATTACTGTGACCTCAAGAGCTCTGGTTTACTGTTTCTCGAAACAAAAAACTGTCAGAAAACACATGATGTTCCTATATATCTGTATATATATCTATAACTATATATAATCATTTATATAAATATACTGAAGATATAGAAATATATTTCCATCTTAATGGGAGGAGAGTCCACTGCTTCATTCATTACTTGTGGGAACTAAGAACCTGGCCACCAGGAGGAGGCAAAGACACCCCAGCCAAAGGCCCAAACACCTCCCCCACTCTCCTCATCCCCCAGTAATTCTTTGTCTTTCATCACAGGAGGTTGGCAGAAAAGTGTCGGAAGATTCGGAGTAGTTTCTTATGGAGGGTAGTACTCTTCAAAATGGGACTGGGGTTTTAAGTAGTCCCTTCAGCCTCTCAGTGAGAGCATGGGTGAATGTTAGAGTCCGGAGATGCAGGGAGATTCTTTCTGCGAACCCATCCTGACTCAGCCTAACAGCTCCATTAGTAATAAGAGTTGCCGAGTTTCGCTGCCTGCTTTTCTTCTCTCAAGTCCATGTCAGGAGCGATGCTACTACCCTGTCACACTTGAAGGGCCATGTTCCTGTTCCACGGCATTGATTCGGGTAAGATCGTTTCATTTATATATATATATTTGATAACGCAAGAAGACAGGGTCACAGTGTGGCTCCTTTATCTTTATAGAATCTAGGGTAATACCCTTGGAAGGGGGTTATTGAACAGGGGGGATTTTTTTATGCATAATATTGTTTATTGTGTTTCTGCTGCATTTGTGTGAGATGAGGCTCTGTCAGTGTGGAACAGTCAGTTCATTAGCGAGAGATTGAGTGCAGGGGTGGTCCTGCATGGCACTCCATGTGCCCGGGTGTGGCCTCTGTATCTTCCTCTTTCTCGACCTGCATTCGGAGGAGACGAAAGCTGTTTCTTGTAGTCCGGGTCATAGGAGGTGGTGAGTGCCCCTGCCATTGGGATATAAAGGTGCCATTTATTTTTTGATCAAGTCTGTAATAAACGCGCAAGCTATGGAGGACTCTGATATATTAAAGGATACTCCCTCTTTATCTAAACCTATTAACTGTGTATATTGTGAGGAGGTTTCAGTTGAACCGCCTACGCAACTCTGTTCCACATACCTTGACAATATTGCAATATCCAAAAAGAATAAGGTATTTAGTATGACTGAGCGTCCACCTCTGAGGGTTCTCTGCCCGTGAGGTGCGTTCCCTACAATCATCTCCGTTTACACAAGCAGTTTCCCAGGGCACTACTAATCCTCCCTGCAGAAGGGGCCCTTTGGCCTCCATACTTCACCGATCAGTTACAGACGGCAGTTTCTGTGGCCATTAATGCGATGCCTCGCCCTACTAAACGCAAGCGGAAGGTGCGGCGCTGCTATCCGTCTCAGGGGTCTTTGACTCCGCTGGATGTCTCAGACAGATTATCCGCTGAGGAGGACAACTTAGAGTTATTGGAGAATGTCGCTTCTGGGTCAAAATCGGCTACTTCTAGGCCTATGTCCGTGGAGGAACCAGATTTTAAATTTAAAATAAAGCATTTGTGCTTTCTGCTGAAAGAGGTGCTTGCTACATTGGAGGTTCCGGAACTGACCGGAGAAACCTTCTATCCCTAAACTGGATAGGGTTTACGAGGACAGGGTAGTGCCCCAGGCCTTCTCAGTTCCAGTCAAGATGGCTAACATTATTAAGAATGAATGGAAGAAACTTGGTTCATCCTTTTCCCCCTCTTCTTCCTTTAAAAAGGATTTCCCCATTCCGGATGCGCAGCTTGAACTGTGGGGACCGTCTCTAAGGTGGATGGGGCTATCTCCACGCTTGCTAAGAGAACGACTATTCCACTAGTGGATAGCTCCTCTTTCAAGGAACCAATGGATAAAAAGATGGAGTCCATGTTATGGAAGATGTTCCAACTCACAGGGTTTGTTTTCCAACCGGCAGCAGCTGCGGTGGCTGGTGCGGCTACCTACTTGTGTGACGCTCTATCAGCAATGGTCGAGGTGGAGACTCCCCTCAATGAGATTCTAGGATGAATCAAGGCTTTAAGGGTAGTTAATTCATTCATCTGTTATGATAACATGCAGATTATTCACCTAAATGCTAAGACATCAGGTTTTTAGGTTTTAGCCCGCAGGGCTCTGTGGCTAAAGTCATGGTCTGCTGACATGACTTCCAAGTCTTGTTTGTTTTCCCTCCCATTCAAAGGGAAAGTTTTGTTTGGCCCTGGCCTGGATTCTATCATATCTACGGTCACGGATGGCAATGGTGCCTTCTTGCCTCAGGATAAGAAGGCTAAACCTAAACAAGTCCAAGCAGAACAAGAAGCCTGCCGAGTCAAAGTTGGCATGAAGGGGCGGCCCCCGATCCATCCTCGGATCAGGTAGGGGGCAGACTATATCATTTTGCAGAGTACTGGAGAAAAGACGTTATAAACCCTTGGGTTCTGGTGGTCGTAGCCCAGGGTTACAGGATAGGTTTCAAGATTCCTCTTATCTAACATATCTTCAAGACCAGAAAAGAGAGACGCCTTCCTGGGGTGTATGAGGGATCTCTCATCTCTCTGGGTAATCGTCCCAGTCCCTCTGGCAGAAAGAGGTCTGGGGTATTATTCAAACCTTTTCGTTGTCTTAAAGAAGGAGTGCACATTTTGTCCAATTCTGGACCTAAAGGCCCTAAACAAGTTTTTTTCAGTACCATCATTCAAGATGGAGACGATCAGGTCAAATTTGCCCCTGGTTCAAGAGGGGCAATTCATGACGACTATAGACCTGAAGGACGCTTACCTTCATGTTCCAATCCACAAGGATCACTTCAGGTTTCTAAGATTCTCTTTCCTAGAACAGCACTTCCAGTTTGTGGCCCTTGCACAAAGCCAGAGGGATTGCAGCGGCACCTTATCTGGATGATATCCTGGTCCAGGCTCCATCCTACAGTCTTGTGGAGGATCACTCGAGAGCTCTTCTCCTTTGGTCCCACGGGTGAAAAATAAACAAAGAAAAGAGTTCATTGCTCCCCATCAACAGGGTGGAATTCCTGGGTACGAAAATAGATTCTTCAGCCATGAAGATACTCTTGACAGAACAAAGACATTGCAAGCTTGCGTCCAACTGTCTAGCTCTTCAGACATCCTCTAGGACATTTGTGGCCTGGTGTATGGAGGTGATTGGGCTCATGGTATCCAGCATATATGTCATTCCATTCGCCATGCTCCATCTAAGACCTCTTCAGCTGTGCATGTTGAGACAGTGGAAGGGCGATGATTCAGATCTGTCCCAACAGATATCTCTGGACAGACCGGTGAGGGAGTCCCTATCTTGGTGGACCCGACTGGGGCAGTTGTCACAGGGGATATTCTTCTTGAGACCATCCTGGGAAATTGTGACCACAGATGCAAGTCTATCAGGATGGGGAGCTGTTTGGGGTGCCAGAAAGGAATATGGCAGATGGACTCAAGAGGAGTCGAGTCTACCTATAAATATTTTGGAACTTCGAGTGATATTCAATGCTCTGAGGGCTTGGCCCCTTCTGGGGTCGTCCCAATTCATCAGATTCCAATCAGACATCATTATCTTGGTGGCTTACATAAACCACCAGGGGGGGGGGGGCGAGAAGCTCTCTAGCCATGAGGGAAGTATCTTGGATTGTGGAATAGGCAGAGACTCACAATTGTTCACTCTAAGCGATCCACATTCCGAGTGTGGACAACTGGGAAGCGAATTTTCTGAGCAGGCAGACGTTTCATCCTGGGGAATGGTCTCTCCATCCCAAGATGTTTGCGGAGATCTGCAGCAGATGGGGGATGTCGGAGATAGACCTCATGGCATCAAGACTCAATTGCAAGCTACCCAGATACGGGTCGCGATCCATGGATCCCCAGGCGGAACTGATAAATGCCTTGGCGGTACCCTGGGACTTCAACCTAATTTACATATTTCCACTGTTGCCTCTTCTACCTCGTGTAGTGGCCCGCATCAAGCAGGAGCAAGCTTTGGCTATTCTGATTGCTCCGTTGTGGCTGAGGAGGATGTGGTTTGCGGATCTGGTGGGGATGTCGTCATCTCCATTGTGGAGGTTACCTTGTTGCAGGGATCTGCTGGTTCAAGGCCCTTTTCTACATCAAAATCTTGATTCTCTGAGGCTGACTGCGTGGAGATAGAACGGCTAGTCTTAGCCAAGAGAGGATTTTCAGAAAAAGTGATTGACACTCTCGTTCAGGCCAGGAAGCCGGTCACTCGATGCATCTACCACAAGGTGTGGAGGACCTACTTGTCCTGGTGTGAGGAACAGGATTTTGGCTTTTCTCCATGACGGTCTAGATAAAGGTCTTGCTGCCAGTTCCCTAAGGGGACAGATCTTGGCTTTATCTGTACTGTTGCATAAGAAGCTTGCGGAGCTTCCTGACATTCAGTCCTTTATTCAGGCTCTGGTTAGGCTCAGGCCTGTCTTCAGGAATACGGCTCCTCCTTGGAGCTTAAACTTGGTTCTTAAGGTTTTGCAGAGGGCTCCATTTGAGCCTATGCATGCTCTTGACATTAAGGTTCTTTCATGAAAAGTCCTTTTATCACTGGCTATTGCATCGGCATGCAGAGTCTCTGAGTTGGCCTTGCAATGTGAGCCGCCCTACTTGGTTTTTCATTCTGATAAGGCTGTTCTTCGCACTGGATTGGGATTCCTTCTCAAGGTGGTGTCGAGTCGTAACATCAATCAGGAAATAGTAGTTCCTTCGTTGTGTCCTAACCCTTCTTCTTCGAAGGAGAGGTTACTTCATAATCTGGACGTGGTTCAGGGTTTGAAGTTTTATATTCAGGCTACGAAGGAGTTCAGACAGACCTCGTCCTTATTTGTTGTGTACTCAGGGAAGCGCATGGGGCAAAGGGCCTCTGCCACTACTCTATCATTTTGGTTGAGGAGTATGATCCGTCTGGCATATGAGACAGCAGGACACTCCTCCCATTAAGATGGAAAATGTAAATTATGCTTACCTGATAATTTAATTTCCATCTGTGGGAGGAGAGTCCACTGCCCCCGCACGTTTCAGATTTATGCGATCAGATTTATGCGCAAGTAGGGGCGTTAGATTCCCCCCCACACACTTTTCTTGCTTCATTGAAGTTTATGAGGGAATACGTGAATGCAGTTACAATATTCCAAGGTTGGCTTTTTGCGCACGTCGGATAGTGCACAAGCAAAAATGTTTTACTTTTATCTTGTAATACGAGCACTACTCGACGCGTCCAAAATGCTAATTTTTAGCAGAGTTAGCAAGCGAGCGGGTGTGATAAATAGAGCTCTACATGTGCAATGCTGAATTCCGCCAGGGAAATTCAGCCCGCCAGAGGCAAGCTTCGGGGACAGAGGTGCGTATGTATGCCCCTGTCTGCCTCAGCTTGATAAATCACCCCCTTAAAGGGATATGATATCCAACATCTTTAATAATTTGGATAGAGTTTTTAAAAATGTTTTCAATTCACTTCTATTATACAATTTACATCATCCTCTTTTATTGAAGGAACAGCAATGCACCACTGTGAGCTAGTTGCAATGACAAGAGGCATAGATGAGCAGCCACCAATCATCAGATAACTCCCAGAAATGCAATGCTTCTTCTGATCCTACCTAGGTATGCTGTTCAACAAAGCAAATTAGATAATAGAAGTAAATCATAAAGTTACTTAAAATTGCAAGCTCTGTCTCTGTCATGAAAGTTTATAGTTTAATTCACTGTCCCTTTAAAGTGATGGCAAACACTCCCCTTTGTCTAAACAGATCCGGAATGTTAGTGATACTTTAAATGGAGTTTAATTCATCAGTTGTAATAAAGATGCCCTATAACTTACTTTTAATATAGTGCCGAAATTCAAATACTTTAAGCTTTGGTGCCCACTTTAAAAGTAACTGTTTGAAATATTCTCCAATCCGCACTATAGCTACTGTGTGAGTCCCATATGGCTAGAGCACTGATTGGAGAACAGTTCAAACTGTTAGCTCAACAAAAACATTAGTTTTGAAGTGGGTGGCCGAATCGCAGGGTATTTAAAAAAGTAAGGTACATAGCATTTTCATTACAGCGGATGAATAAAGTCCATAAATATCGCTAACATTCCAGATCTGTTTACACAAAGAGGAAAAGTTACCATCACTTTAAGTGCAAAATTCAGGTCAGTCGTTGTACTTATGGAGGTAATTTCATTATTTCTTAGTCAAATTGTCTGGTATTTTGAATCTTCACTGTCTCTTAGGAAGACTACATGATATTTATTTGATGTTAGTGAGGTAAAAGAGACTACACCCTAAGTGGAAATTATTTAATTGAACAAGATGCCTGTCTTGGGGTTAAAAAGAGTAAAGAAACATTTTATAGTGCATTTTATATGTAATAAAACATGCAGCGGCTATACAGCCCAATCATGTTATTGACCTTTATGTAACTTTAATACTACTTTTAAAGGTATACGATTAGCTGTACAAGTGATTTTAAATAATACAATGCTAAGTACTATTTTCAATTTCAAATATTACCAAAAATACACAAATTGTCCTAAGTGTTTCTTTATATGCAGCTTTAAGTCATATTTAAAATTCAATGAAAAGTAAATACTGTGTAACGTTAACTTGTGATGATTTATTCACAAGTCTCTAGAGGTACTGTGATCTTCCAATTACAATTTGAGATTATGGTGGGAAAAGGTTTCAATACAAGTGTATGTAAGGCTCATTACAATGTCATTATGAGCAGAGATTACAAAATCAGACCAATTTCAATGCAATTCTACTGTGACCCCATTGCATAAGTTAACAGCTAAAGGAAATGCATTTAAGGGTTATTTTAAATTCTACACTAGATCACACTAGCCCTTATTTTTTTTTAATATTCTCAGCATTAAAACAGAACAGTATTTTTAATTAGTATGCTGAAGTAGACTGATTTATTTTTTGTTGAATCCCAATAGTATTACGGCATAGGATACACATTTCCAAATCTAAGGAGGTATAAATACCAAAGCACTTTCTAATATAAGCATGGGAACACATTGTTAAAATTCATTTACGTTTTCTATTAGACCGAAAATTAAATAAGGTGTAAGTCTGCCTCTTTTCCCTTTAATACAAAGTCAAATTAAAGGATTTAAATCAGAATTAGTGACTAAAATGTTCAACCAACTACTGCAATTAATCATATTTCTACAAAAGTTGATTATATTTATTGATTATAAATATATATTTATTATCAATAAATATAATCAACTTTTGTAATAAATATTCATAAATGTAAAAGAATTAAAAAAACTAATTTTAATTCACATGTTGCATTATTATAGTAGTTTTTCTACAACAGTAGTTCTTGGCCACATCCATCAACCAAGAAAGATTATTCCCCCCCCCCTCATTGAGTCAACACGTTTTAGAAATTGTATATTAATAAAAACAGAAATTGTTCAATTTATGTGGGCAGATAAATAATAAAATATGTCTGCTGCACAAAGTGCAGCATTGAAATATATATTATGTGTGGATGTCTATATCAAAATATCTTAAGAAAGAAATGAAAATTATTAGTTATTTGGTCAACTAATATTTAACAAAACTTCCCTTTTCTTAATTTGCACTGGGTCATGACATGGTTAATGCTTTGGTCTTAAATTATAACTAGACATGCAACAGGTGTTGAAACCTACTTCAAATGATGGTCCCAATGAATTAAAATTTAAAGACATAGGGGCCTATTTAAGAACGTGCGAGCGGACATGATCCGATATTGTGGATCATGTCCGCTGCACATCGATAAATGCTGACAGCATACCCTGTTGGCATTTATCATTGCACCAGCAGTTCTTGTGAACTGCTAGTGCAATACCGCCCCCTGCAGATTCATGGCCAATCGGCTGCTAGCAGGAGATGTCAATCAACCGGATCGTATTGGATTGGGTTGATTTCCGGCGATGTCTGTCAGCCGCCTCGGAGGACAGGTTATGGAGCAGAAGTCTTTAGACTGCTGCTTCATAACTTGTGTTTCTGGAGAGCCCATACGGAGCTTGAAAGAGTTATTCAGCTCATGATATGCTATTTTTGACATCGGAATGATTACAATGCAAACAATATTACCATTCTTGTATTGGATGAAATATCAGAAAAGTCACCAATTTGATGCATGAACAACAGTAACTTTGGTGATCACGATTCATTCAACCATGAGTCATCGACTAAATATTGATAACAAAATGGACACAACTTAACAGCCAAAGGCACTTGATAAATGCTCAACTCCCAAAGCTTGATTGATAACACACAACAGATCAGCAATAACTCTATCAGCTACTATTATGTGAATACTCAGACCCATAAAACAAGATGGCATTACCCATGTCAACAACAGCAATGTCCCTTTTTGATGACAATTGAATCACGCCAAACAAAAATTATTTTGAACATCTCATCACCATCAATTAAATGTAAAAACACAAAGGAAACATTTACAAGATATCAACTGTTGCAACATCCAGGGAGAGGACACTGTTAAGAGAGGAGAGAATGCTGTACCAGCAGTTTAAGTGGCCTGGTCAATTGGTGAAAGTGTCTTACTCTGAACAGCCTGGAGAGCAGTTATATTTTCTTGTGTATCAATTCGGTTTTCAGTGATCAACAGCAATTATCAGTTGTTAATGGTGCTTTTTTGGGGAAATGAAGGTCAAATATTGAGGGAGCTATCAAGCTTGGCTGTATTTGTTTTGATAAAAAAAAACATAATAGATAATCCTATTTTTCAATATTGAAGGAGACTTTTGGAAAGATTGGAATTGAGACCAAATTTTTTTTTTTTTTTAAATTTATTTTTAAAATCCATCCTTTATTTATCAATAGTGCATAACATTTGTTTACATAAAAAGATATTTTGCTGTACAGTACTTATTCAATATAAGTCACACATCAATGTACATGTGTCTTGAACAAAGGTGGTATTTTAACAATAATTATTAACCAACCATAAACAATAGAAACAACATGAATAACAATACTGGTCTTTCGTTTTTTGCTACAGTTTATACGTTCTCCCTCTAGGTGTTGAGAATATCGTTTTCCTATATCCTCTCCTATCCATAAACATGGTGATAGTTATTACTACTTTTAGCCTCTTTCTTTTCCCTTTCCTAAACAAACTCTAAATTTTAACTCAGTGCCCTTCCATAGCAGGCATTGGGGGCGGAGAGGGAGCAGGTGTAAGGAATTCATCCCAAAGGAATCTCATGTTATGGAAAAACTCTATTCTATTTCTTTTCATATAGCCATATTCCTCAAGGCGTAGTAATTCTTCTACCTTTTCCAACCACATCTGCCCTGTCACTAGTGACGATGTTTTCCATTTTAACGCTATCAAGGCTTTTGCGCTATTTATTCCCATTTGTAGTAGCTGTCTCCGGAGTTTACATGGAATTTTTGGTAATTGATTGAGTAGTATAATATAAGGTGTCAAGGTAAGGTCTGGGATCAACCCCTTTCTATAGTGATTTTCCATAAAACTCCACAGCTGGGTTAGTGTCCCACACTCCCACCACATATGTATATAGCTGCCCCTTATTTTACAACCCATCCAGCATCGGTCCCCAGAGGACGGATATATAGAATGTAGTCTTGCCGGTGTTAAATACCAGCGTGTTAACACTTTGAAATTGAGTTCAAGTATTTTGGGTGATGTTGATGTCCTCTTAGTGTGTCGGAATATTAGCCTCCACGTATCCTCACTCAATGTCTCTCCTAATTCTCTATGCCATTTGATGGTGTATGTGGGAAGTTCCCTCTCCATGTGATTTTGAAGCAATGCCTGCATCTTTGAGAGGGATTGTGGGATCGGTGTATTGATAAAGCAGGTTTTTTCAAAAGGGGTCATTTGTTTCAATAGGTCGGTCTTATATGGCGAGGTGTTAATAAAGTGTTCGAGTTGCATATATTTTAACCAGTGGTGATACACTCCACCGGCTACTTCTTTTATTTCCTCTCTGTCCAGGAGTTTACCTTCATGTATGTAATCCCTCAGAGATGTCGAATGACCCCATTCTATTAATCTTTGGTAATTTCTGTCTAGTCCTCCTGTAAGTTCAGCGTTTATTGGGATCAAGAAAAGTGGAGATCTAGGGCCAGATATATCACTGTTCTTCTTTACTATTATATCCCATTCTTGGAAAAAATGTCTATGTATTGGTAGTGTCATACATTGTGGGGGTCTCAGTGTTTTGGGTACCATCAAAGGGCCCCTACAGAAGGGACTCTTAACAAGTGGGAGTCTATTGCTATCCAGGCTTTGTGGTCTGTTGTGTTGTGCCAGTCTAGAACTCTCTGTAAAATTATAGCATCTAGATAGATTTTGATATCTGGGAGGCCAATTCCTCCATTTATTGTGGGTCTGTGCATCGTGTTTTTATTTACTCTGGGTTTGCGTGTGCCCCAAATAAATGTATTTATCTGTCTCTGCATCTGTGTGATAAACCAATTAGGTAGAAATATAGGTAAGGCTTGTAAGACATATAAAATTCTCGGTAATGTTGTCATTTTAACACATTGCACCCTTCCCCACCAGGATATAGGTTTCCCTGACCAGTTATGTAGATCTTTCTGTACTGAATGTAATAGAGTCTCAAAGTTCTTTTTAAAAAGTTTCTTCTGGTCTGGGGATAAATATATACCTAGATATTTTAAAGTGTCGGTCTGGAGCTTCAGAGGGCAAACCTCCGACAGTCTTGTAAATGTGTTTGGTCTAAGGGAGATATTCAATAATTCTGACTTAGAGTGGTTTACTGCAAAATTGGAGTACTTTCCAAAAGTTTCTAATTCTTTCATAATTGCTACAAGGGATTGGGTCGGGTCAGTGATCGTAAAAAGAACATCATCTGCATAAAGCACGATTTTAAAACTATGTGGGCCAATATCTATGCCTTTTATTAATAAATTTTCTCGGACATGTGATGCCAACACTCCCATTGTTAATACAAAAATCAGGGGTGACAAGGGGCAGCCCTGTCTGGTACCATTACCAATCTTAAATGGTTGCGATAAGATGCCATTCGCTTTTACTTTTGCGGTGGGGTGTGCATAAAGGCTAAATATCCTATTAAGCATCTGGGGTCCTATCCCTATCTCAATTAATGTTTCTTTAAGAAATTGCCAGTCAAGCCTATCAAAAGCCTTCTCGGCATCCGTTGCCAAGAAGACTGCTGGGATTTTATGATGTTTAGCATATGACATAAGTGTCAGGGCTCTAATAGTATTATCCCTTGCTTCTCTATGGGGAATGAAACCTACTTGGTCTGTGTGTATAATGTCTTTAAGTATGTTGTTTAACCTTTTTGCTAAAATCTTGCCTAGGATTTTTAGGTCCATGTTTAATAGCGATATAGGTCTGAAATTTTTAGGATCTGTAGGGGTTTTGTCTGGTTTGAGTATAACAGATATATGAGCTTGCTGCATTTCTGTGGACAGAGAGTTTCCCTTGTCTATAGTTTGAAACAGAGCTAGAAGGTGTGGCGCTAGGGAAGATCTGTACATTTTATAATACATATTGGTAAAACCGTCTGTGCCTGGGCTCTTCCCTGATGGAAGGTCTTTCATAACTGATAGGACCTCTTGCAATGTAATAGGGGTTTCGAGTTCGTCTTGTAATGATGTCTGAATTTTGGGCAGGTTTGCCTCTTTAATATATTTTATAATGTTGTTTGATCTGTTTGAGGATTGGTCTGCATGTAAATTGTATAATTCTGAATAATAATAATCTGCAATCTCTTTACTATCTATCAGGGTTCTACCTGATGGTGTTATCAATTTATCAATATAGGACTTCCTATTCTGTTCATTGAGAAGCTTAGCTAGTCTCTGTCCAGCTTTGTTGCCCTCAAAAAAAAATAGTTTCTTCAGGGCTAGGGCTTTTCTCTGTGCTTCCTGTGTCAGAATCTTATTAATGCCACCTCTTACTTTAGTTATAAGTGTTAGCAGTGTTGCGTCAGAGGGGTTATTTTTGTGTTTTTTCTCTAGATCATTGAGACGGGTCGTCAATGTCAGAACAGAGGAGTTGTAATGCTTCTTTAATATGGCCTTTTGTTTCATGCATTCACCCCTAATATATGCCTTGTGTGCGTCCCAGATAAAACTTGGCTGTGTTTCATTGTTATTATTAAAACGGAAATATTCCTGAATTGCTTTTGCTAACACTTTCTGGACTGGGGGGGTGATGAAGAAGAGAATTGTCCATTCTCCAGAGAAAGGGGACAATCGGGACCTCCGGCCATTCCAGATCCATAAGGACCGCCGAATGGTCAGACCATGCCGTAGCACAGATCTCTGTATCTTTTAGAAGTGAAAGATAATTCCTATCAAGGAATAAAAAGTCAATCCGAGTGTATGAGGCCCAGGGATGGGAGTAAAATGTATAATTTCTCCGTGTTGGGTGCTGTACCCTCCAGACGTCCACTAACCCTAGGGATTCTATCAATGAAAAGGCAGCGTTAGGTGCCCTGGACTTTGTTTGTCCCTGTTTTGTAGATGATTCAAGTACAGAGTCTATTGTAATGTTAAAATCCCCCCCCCCCCCCCAGTATCAACAGACCCTTTCTGTGTTCTAAAATGAGTGTGAGTAGTTTTTGGAAGAAAACTTTCCTGCGGTTAAGAGGTGCATATATATTAACAAATGTAACGGGTCTCTTAAACAGGATCCCTACTAAAATTAGGATTCTACCCTCTGTATCTGATATTTTGTTAAGCAACTGAAAATGCAGATGTTTATGAAATAAGGTGCAGACTCCTTGTTTTTTAGTGTTATATGCATTATGGAAGCTTATAGGAAAGTCCCTTGACACTAGGGAGGGCTCCCTTCCAGCCACAAAATGGGTTTCCTGAAGGAAAACGACAGAGTGAGAATATTTAGCAAGGTGTTTAAGAGCCACCGAGCGCTTAGTCGGGGAATTAAGTCCCTTGGTATTTTGTGAGATAATGTGTATCTTAGGAACCGCCATATCCATGAATAGGGGGGACTACAAGCTTTTGCTGGAATTGGCTTACCTGCCGGAGACAGCTACATGGGTATCTATGGTGTTTTCCTGGATGTTGTCCTATGGATGAGGTTTCCAGTAGGAAAGGGCAGGCAGAACAGGAGGACAGAGTATTCCCTCCATATGAGAATCTAAGGGCAATAAATGCATGAATAAATTTGACCAGTTTAACATACATACAATAACAAAAACATAAGAAAAACAGACAATAACACATCTTGAGATTATTCACTGTGAAGATGAAGTATCTCTCTAACAGATTTCTATCTGATCTCTGAATAATCTACTAGTGGGTGGGGGGGGATAAAGACTGATGATTCTGTCTCTCCACACTATAATGGGTACTAATAATTTCTATCATACAATCTATGACAACTATAACACTCAACTGGGTTTTTATTTGCGGGGCTACTTAACACATACTAAGAGCCTGCTATAATGGCTGTTCTAAAATTTCTAGCAAGCTGCAAGTAGGAATGTATCAGGTCTCGTCCATTGAACTTGAAGAAGGGGCAGAACCAGATGCCTCAGTGTTCCTTCTTTTATGTGGCATTGTGGACCAGTTCCTCCTTTAAGGTTTAGGAGCAGGTAGTCCCGGATGGGCCATATTCTTATTGTCATCCGACAGTTTGGGCAAAGAAGGTAGTGCTATCTTAACTAGTTTACAAAATTGCTCTAAGTCATCTGGAGACCAGATTTTTTTTTTTAAAAAAAGGGTATGAACCTGAAAATTCTGTTAGGTTATGAGCTGCCTCCCTTAGAACATAATTAACTTCTCTCTGCAGTGGGAAATCTTGTGAGGTAAGGCAAATGTGACAGGAAGCACTGATAACAGTTTTTGAAACAAATACAAATCAAATGATTGTGTTCTTAGTGTATTTGAACTTATATTCGCTAGTTTAACATGCATTGCTTTTTATATATTTTTGGACAAGAAAAAGTAAAATGAGACAAGCATACGTAAAGGACCATTATAGTTTAAATAAATTGTTAGAGCATGTAATTTTAAGACTAGAGATCCTACACACTGCTAAGAGGTTAAACACACAGTAGAAGTACCAAATGGGAGATGCAGAGCACTGCTGATTCAAAGTGGAAACTGCTGCTGTCTCAATAAGCACAGAGCTAGTTACACAGCTAAGTTGTGCAACGAGCACTTCTGATTGGATCGCTCAAGCGGGACTTAAACACATAGGGGTGCTGCATTGTTATTTTAACGAATTAGAGCAGGTAATTTTTTTAACTAAAACGGTGCTTTAACATACTTACAGAATACAATAAGACTTTGGCCCTGATTCTAAAAATCTCTCCGGGCTGGTGAGATTATATAATAATGCTCACTAGCACTTCTATTTCCCTGGTGGGATTATATAAAGCCACTTTTTTACCCTGAAAACAGGGTGTCTCGCTAAGGGGCTTGTACTGTATTTTCTTATTGTGAGGAGATGCATTCATTACTAAAGTGCACAATAGTATTCATACCTCAAAAATCATACAAATAACTGAACCATTCGACAAAAATATACAGGGAAAAATTGTCTAACTCTAAACATCTAAATTCATAACAAAATTGATCAAAAACTTAAAATTTGTAGGTAAATTACACAGGATTAAATTGTGTTAACTATACGCAGCATACATTGTACTTTATCTACACTGGATGTGCAAAACAAATTCCTAAGTAAAAGTAAATCATCATTTTAAAGCATAATTTACTATTCATAAAATGAACTGAACTTGGACGTTCCATAGGCGTATATAACAATTTCTCTCAAATCCAGCTTGTCTCACTATTTTCTCACTATAGTTCCTGCTGTTTTTTCAATGCCATTATAAAGTGGAGAGTTTTCAACAAAATACTCCAAACACTAATTATTCAGAAAGGAAAACCTATGCATCCAAAAATTACAGCAAATTTAAGGTACAGTGCACAGAAAACAGTGCACTTTGATTTGTATTAAGCAAAATATTCAAGTTTTAACAGTTTCCCCGTCTATACTTCACCTTTCATTGCAAACTTTTACCAAGCAGAGAGCTCTTGTTATGTGTATGAAGACCTCTCACCACTCCATGAGAGCTGCTTCTGAGAGTGTTGGAGTGGAAAACCACTTTAGCGAATCATGTCTGCTGGACATCGCTGTGGGCAGACAGCGTACACTGTCTGCATTTAACATCGGACAAGCATTTCACTAAAAATGCTTGTGCAATTCTGCACCCTGCTCACTAGTGGCCAATAGGCCACTAGTAATGGCTGTCAATCACTCCAATCATATCTGATCAGGATGATTTAAATATGATAACTTTTAGGCGGCAGACAGGTTAAGGAGCAGCGGTCTTATAAAGCTGCTTGATAAAGGAGCCCTAGGAGTCTAATAATTCTTTTGCTTAACAATAGCTGCAAAAGGTTTAGTTTATTTTTTTAGAAAAGCAAATGGCTGGTAGGTGTATGCTTGACTATGCAGAAATAAAAAAGACTGTAGAAACGGCTTTAAGAGAAGCAATAGATAGAGTCTTATTAACTTAAAGTGATGGTCAACTTTATTAATCTTCTCAGAGTCATGTAATAACTCCTTGAAATTAAGTACATTTTTATTCATCATTTTTTATATAATATGCTTAATATTTTTTTATTCTTGCTGTTACTTGCAAACTAACGGCTAGATTTAGAGTTCTGCGGCCAAAGGGGTGCGTTAGCTACGCGTGCTTTTTTTCTCCCGCCGCTTTTAAATACCGCTGGTATTTAGAGTTCACAGAAGGGCTGCGTTAGGCTCCAAAAAGGGAGCGTATAGCATATTTCCGCCACTGCAACTCTCAATACCAGCGGTGCTTACGGACGTGGCCAGCTTCAAAAACGTGCTTGTGCACGATTCCCCCATAGGAAACAATGGGGCTCTTTGAGCTGAAAAAAACCTAACACCTGCAAAAAAGCAGCGTTCAGCTCCTAACGCAGCCCCATTGTTTACTATTGGGAAACACTTCCTATGTCTGCACCTAACACTCTAACATGTACCCCGAGTCTAAACACCCCTAACCTTACACTTATTAACCCCTAATCTGCCGCCCCCCGCTATCGCTGACCCCTGCATATTATTATTAACCCCTAATCTGCCGCTCCGTACACCGCCGCAACCTACGTTATCCCTATGAACCCCTAATCTGCTGCCCCTAACACCGCCGACCCCTATATTATATTTATTAACCCCTAATCTGCCCCCCACAACGTCGCCGCCAGCTACCTACAATAATTAATCCCTAATATGCCGACCGGACCTCACCGCTACTATAATAAATGTATTAACCCCTAATCCGCCTCACTCCCGCCTCAATAACCCTATAATTAATAGTATTAACCCCTAATCTGCCCTCCCTAACATCGCCGACAGCTAACTTCAAGTATTAACCCCTAATCTGCCGACCGGACCTCACCGCTACTCTAATAAATTTATTAACCCCTAAAGCTAAGTCTAACCTTAACACTAACACCCCCTAAGTTAAATATAATTTAAATCTAACAAAATAAATTAAATCTTATTAAATAAATTATTCCTATTTAAAGATAAATACTTACTTGTAAAATAAACCCTAATATAGCTACAATATAAATTATAATTATATTGTAGCTATTTTAGGATTAATATTTATTTTACAGGCAACTTTGTATTTATTTTAACCAGGTACAATAGCTATTAAATAGTTATTTACTATTTAATAGCTACCTAGTAAAAATAATTACAAAATTACCTGTAAAATAAATCCTAACCTAAGTTACAATTAAACCTAACACTACACTATCAATAAATTAATTAAATACAATACCTACAAATAAATACAATTAAATAAACTAACTAAAGTACAAAAAATAAAAAAGAACTAAGTTACAAAAAATAAATTTTTTTTTACAAACATTAGAAAAATATTACAACAATTTAAAACTAATTACACCTACTCTAAGCCCCCTAATAAAATAACAAAGCCCCCCAAAATAAAAAAATGCCCTACCCTATTCTAAATTAAAAAAGTTCAAAGCTCTTTTACCTTACCAGCCCTCAAAAGGGCCTTTTGCGGGGCATGCCCCAAAGAAAACTGCTCTTTTGTCTGTAAAAGAAAAATACAACCCCCCCCCACAACATTAAAACCCACCACCCACATACCCCTAATCTAACCCAAACCCCCCTTAAAAAAACCTAACACTACCCCCCTGAAGATCATCCTACCTTGAGTCGTGTTCACTCAGCTGAGCCACCGATGGAACTGAAGAGGAGATCCGGAGCGGCAGAAGTGATCCTCCAAGGGGCGCTGAAGAAATCTTCCATCCGATGAAGTGATCCTCCAAGCGGTGCTGAAGAAGTCTTCCATCCGATGAAGTGATCCTCCAAGCGGCGCTGAAGAAGTCTTCCATCCAGGCGATGTCATCTTCCAAGCGGGGTCTTCAATCTTCTTTCTTCAGGATCCATCTTGCAGACCTCCGACGCGGAACATCCTGCTGGCCCGACGGACTACCGACGAATGAAGGCTCCTTTAAGGGACGTCATCCAAGATGGCGTCCCTCGAATTCCGATTGGCTGATAGGATTCTATCAGCCAATCGGAATTAAGGTAGGAAAATTCTGATTGGCTGATGGAATCAGCCAATCAGATTCAAGTTCAATCCGATTGGCTGATTGGATCAGCCAATCAGATTGAGCTCGCATTCTATTGGCTGATCGGAACAGTTAGTTTTAGTCCCCTATTAAATAATGGGAACCTTTATATTGTAGGCTAGGATTCCCTTTTCTCCTTTATTGAGACCAATTACGGGCAGATATAAATGAGTTATAAGACTGAGCAAACAATGGCATATGTGAAAAATAGCTATGTTACGCTTGTGAAGTCCGAAGTTTGCACTACCAATTCTTAAAGGGACACTGAACCCAAAATTTTTATTTTGTGATTCAGATAGAGCATGTAATTTTAAGCAACTTTCTAATTTACTCCTTTTTTCAATTTTTCTTCACTCTCTTGCTATCTTTATTTGAAAAAGAAGGCATCTAAGCTTTTTTTTTGGTTCAAAACTGTGGACAGCATTTTTTTATTGGTGGATGAATTTATCCACCAATCAGCAAGAACAACCCAGGTTGTTAACCAAAAATAGGCCGGCATCTAAACTTACATTCTTGCATTTCAAATAAAGATACCAAGAGAATGAAGAACATTTGATAATAGGAGTAAATTAGAAAGATGCTTAAAATTGCATGCTCTATCTGTATCACAAATGAAAAAATTTGGGTTCAGTGTCCCTTTAATGGAAATCGGAAGCCCACTATTTTCAGAGATAAATCAAGGGAAAACAGTGGACACCATAATGTTATATTGTAAAGTTTTTTATAATATGCATAAAAAAATATTTTATATTCGAATTTCAAAGTGTTTATATTTTTTAAAAAATACCATTGACCTTTAATGACCCTTTGTAACAAATAATAATGCAGCCATACAATGGATTGTAAGCTAAAAACACAGTTCTCCTACAGGAAGTAGCATTTATAAAAACAGATTTATGATTTTTTTTCTCAACGGAACAATTTATTATTATACTTTAAAATTCTGCTAAATTCAATCTGCTTATTTATCGATTATCGCCCTTCATATAATAGAGAGTTTTCAAATACGAATCAAATACAGGAAATCTACATGTACACACAATCATCATAATGTTTATTATTCATTAAAACAAGTTTTACAATACATGTATTTACTAAGATTTTAATTGCAAATCTCACATCTCCAACAATAACATTTTTATCTTAAGGTCTCTAGGTTTTAGGCAGAGGAACATACTGAATGATAAAAGTCAAGTACTGTAGGTCTTATTACTAGGAAAAAAAAAGAAACAGTTTGCTCAATAACAACTTTGATTCAAGTTAAGAAAATATTGTTTCATAATAGCAAAAATGCACAAATCAGAAAAAAATATAATAAATAATAATAAGATAATATAATAATAGTAAAAACGGATTCTATCAAAATGAATAAAGAATTTTCACACTCAGGATTTCTGTCTGGTCATTGATTAATGACCAGCCATGGTTAGGTCGTAGCCTTAGATAAGGATTTTTCAAATTATACATATTATGCTTTGCCTTGTTTTTGTCACCAAGTACAAGAGCCTGTGTGTCATTTGGGAATTCTAATATTTGAGCTTAGACTAGCTTTTTAAAGAGTGAGTATTTTCTTGAGCAGGTAACTCAAAATAGCAAGAAAAACCAATATATATATATAAATAAAATAAAAAGAATGGGATTTCTGAAAGTAAAACCACCATAAAAGATTTTTTTTTTATAGTAAGAAAATATTTTTGTTGAGGAGTTTAATTTGGGGATGTCTGTGTTATGTAACATTGGGACCATTACTATACATTGTTTTACCATTGAATTTCTCTTTTAATTGTAAAAAGTATGGGCCCCATTTAATAACTAACAGGCAAACAACGTTCCCAGCCAGGGAACCTGAAATTCCACGTCCAAACAGAACAAGATGCCATCTGGATATCTGAATGAATCAGTCTAGAATATTTTAAGGGGATAGAAGGTCAAAATTGAAATCTGCATAGGTGCATTTCAATTTGAAATAAACACATTTTGTTATATACTTCCTTTAGCAAATAATTTTCTAGTAAAATTTATTATTGTTTTTCAGCGGCATACTCACATGTGCTGTGAGGGCGTGGGCACCAGTTTTCAAGTTTAGAGAGTTGCTTATGGTATGTGTTATGCCTGTGAATTACTTAATTTGTGTCATACAAGTCACTTGAGACTCCTTGAGCAGGCATAGCATTTGAATACTGGTGCATGGGCCCTCAGAGCATATGTGAGTATGCCGCTGAAAAACAGTAATACAATGTACTTGAAGCATTTCTGCTAATAGAAGTATAGTGCAAAAATGCTTCTATTAAAACTCAAAAGCACCCATGCACATTTAATTTTTGAGCTTTCAATACCTTTAAAGGGACACTGAACCCAAATTGTTTTCTTTCGTGATTCAGATAGAGCATGCACTTTTAAGCAACTTTTGAATTTACTTCTATTATCCATGTTTCTTTGTTGTCTTGCTATCTTTATTTGAAAAAGAAGACATCTAAGGTTTTTTCTTGGTTCAGGACTCTGGACAGCACTTTTTATTGGTGGATTAATTTATCCACCAATCAGCAAAGAAAACCAAGGTTGTTCACCACAAATGGGCCGGCATCTAAACTTACATTCTTGCATTTCATACCAAGAGAATAAAGAAAATTTGATAATAGGAGTAAATTAGAAAGTTGCTTAAAATTTCATGCTCTATCTGAATTACGAAAGAAAAAAATTGGGTTCAGTGTCCCTTTAAGTTCACCACCTCTGTGTTCTTACAACCGCTCCTTCTTAACTTGTGGTTGCAGTCTTTCACCACTAGAGGGCTGTGTCTGCAGCTTAATAAATGGAGCTGTATATATGTATGCACATGTGATGTGTACATACTGTATAGGTAGTGTGTTTGTGCAATTGTTTTTAATGCCAAGATAGAAAAAGTAGCTTTTTGTAATACTTAAAGCAATATTTTTTTTTCATGATTTAGATAGAGCATGCAATTTTGAGCAACTTTCTAATTTACTCCTATATGTAGCATCCAATCAGCAAGTGTTACCAAGGGTGCTAAACCAAAGATGGGCCGGGTTTTATATTCCTGCTTTTTCAAATAAAGATACAAAGAGAACAAATAAAAATTGATAATAGGAGTAAATTAGAAAGTTTCTTAAAATTGGATGCTCTATCTGAACCATGAAAGAACAAAATTTGAGTTCAGTATTCCTTTAATAATGCCAAAATTTCTCAATCAAGTTACTTCAGATTTTAAGCATTTATATTCACTGAGGCCCACAACACTGTCAAGTTTCATAGAAATGTACCACAATCCAAAAATGTAAACACACTTGTCCAAGCCCAAGGCCTAGGGGGCCACAATGCAATTACATTCCATTTGGCTCCCTTTTTTTTCTGCCCCATTTTATCATTTACCTTTCCTCATTTTCAACACTAAGGGTGTTTGATTTTCTCTTATTTGTGTGGCTACAAAAATGTTTAGTATGTGTAGTAAAATACAAAACAAAAAAAGCATATGCAATGTGTTTTCAGTATTTAGTTTTGTCTCTTTTTCTGGAATCATTTTGAAAATTGTTATTTTTCAAATGTGCAAAACAGAATGAGAAGCAGTCTGCCAGGAACGAACAACAGCATCAATAGCTTGTTCTATGGCCCGGTTGCCACCTGGTAGTAGCTTCTTTCTGCCCAATTGTGCTTTTCACAGGGAAAAACTTTCCTGTAGTATATCAGTCTGATCCCGCCAACATGGTCAGTCTAGCCCCGAAATACCAGGGAATTCTCCTCTGAACAAGAAACATGACAACCCCAGACGATCGTTTCGGCCTCCTTTGGGCCTCGTCAGTGAGGTGCAGCCATCTCCCTCTAAGCACATTGGGCAAGGAGTCCACGTCTGGTTTCCCCCATCACCTTTAGGGAGACTATCCCCAGGGTCATATTTACATATGCAAAACAGAATGAGAAGCAGTCTGCCAGGAACGAACAGCAGCATCAATAGCTTGTTCTATGGCCCGGTTGCCACCTGGTAGTAGCTTCTTTCTGCCCAATTGTGCTTTTCACAGGGGAAAACTTTCCTGTAGTATATCAGTCTGATCCCGCCAACATGGTCAGTCTAGCCCCGAAATACCAGGCAATTCTCCTCTGAACAAGAAACATGACAACCCCAGACGATCGTTTCGGCCTCCTTTGGGCCTCGTCAGTGAGGTGCAGCCATCTCCCTCTAAGCACATTGGGCAAGGAGTCCACGTCTGGTTTCCCCCATCACCCTTAGGGAGACTATCCCCAGGGTCATATTTACATATGCAAAACAGAATGAGAAGCAGTCTGCCAGGATGAACAGCAGCATCAATAGCTTGTTCTATGGCCCAGTTGCCACCTGGTAGTAGCTTCTTTCTGCCCAATTGTGCTTTTCACAGGGGAAAACTTTCCTGTAGTATATCAGTCTGATCCCGCCAACATGGTCAGTTCAGCCCCGAAATACCAGGCAATTCTCCTCTGAACAAGGAACATGACAACCCCAGACGATCGTTTCGGCCTCGTCAGTGAGGTGCAGCCATCTCCCTCTAAGCACATTGGGTAAGGAGTCCACGACTGGTTTCCCCAATCACCCTTAGGGAGACTATCCCCAGGGTCATATTTACATATGCAAAACAGAATAAAAAGCAGTCTGCCAGGAATGAACAGCAGCATCAATAGCTTGTTCTATGGCCCGGTTGCCACCTGGTAGTAGCTTCTTTCTGCCCAATTGTGCTTTTCACAGGGGAAAACTTTCCTGTAGTATATCAGTCTGATCCCGCCAACATGGTCAGTCTAGCCCCGAAATACCAGGCAATTCTCCTCTGAACAAGGAACATGACAACCCCAGACGATCGTTTCGGCCTCCTTTGGGCCTCGTCAGTGAGTTGCAGCCATCTCCCTCTAAGCATATTGGGCATTTACATATGCAAAACAGAATGAGAAGCAGTCTGCCAGGAACGAACAGCAGCATCAATAGCTTGTTCGTTCCTGGCAGACTGCTTCTCATTCTGTTTTGCATATGTAAATATGACCCTGGGGATAGTCTCCCTAAGGGTGATGGGGGAAACCAGACGTGGACTCCTTGCCCAATGTGCTTAGAGGGATATGGCTGCACCTCATTGATGAGGCCCAAAGGAGGCCAAAACGATCATCTGGGGTTGTCGTGTTCCTTGTTCAGAGGAGAATTGTCTGTTATTTCGGGGCTGAACTGACCATGTCGGCGGGATCAGACTGATATACTACAGGAAAGTTTTCCTCTAAGAAAAGCACAAATGGGCAGAAAGAAGCTACTACCAGGTGGCAACCGGGCCATAGAACAAGCTATTGATGCTGCTGTTCGTTCCTGGCAGACTGCTTCTCATTCCGTTTTGCATATGTAAATATGATCCTGGGGATAGTCTCCCTAAGGGTGATGGGGGAAACCAGACGTGGACTCCTTGCCCAATGTGCTTAGAGGGATATGGCTTCACCTCACTGACAAGGCCCAAAGGAGGCTGAAACAATCGTCTGGGGTTGTCATGTTCCTTGTTCAGAGGAGAATTGCCTGGTATTTTGGGGCTGAACTGACCATGTTGGTGGGATCAGACTGATATACTACAGGAAAGTTTTCCTCTGTGAAAAGCACAATTGGGCAGAAAGAAGCTACTACCAGGTGGCAACCGGGCCATAGAACAAGCTATTGATGCTGCTGTTCGTTCCTGGCAGACTGCTTCACATTCTGTTTTGCATATGTAAATATGACCCTGGGGATAGTCTCCCTAAGGGTGATGGGGGAAACCAGATGTGGACTCCTTGCCCAATGTGCTTAGAGGGATATGGCTGCACCTCACTGACGAGGCCCAAAGGAGGCCGAAACGATCGTCTGGGGTTGTCATGTTCCTTGTTCAGAGGAGAATTGCCTGGTATTTCGGGGCTGAACTGACCATGTCGGCGGGATCAGACTGATATACTACAGGAAAGTTTTCCTCTGTGAAAAGCACAATTGGGCAGAAAGAAGCTACTACCAGGTGGCAACCGGGCCATAGAACAAGCTATTGATGCTGCTGTTCGTTCCTGGCAGACTGCTTCTCATTCTGTTTTGCATATGTAAATATGACCCTGGGGATAGTCTCCCTAAGGGTGATGGGGGAAACCAGACGTGGACTCCTTGTCCAATGTGCTTAGAGGTATATGGCTGCACCTCACTGACGAGGCCCAAAGGAGGCCGAAACGATCGTCTGGGGTTGTCATGTTCCTTGTTCAGAGGAGAATTGCCTGGTATTTCGGGGCTGAACTGACCATGTCGGCGGGATCAGACTGATATACTACAGGAAAGTTTTCCTCTGTGAAAAGCACAATTGGGCAGAAAGAAGCTACTACCAGGTGTCAACCGGGCCATAGAACAAGCTATTGATGCTGCTGTTCGTTCCTGGCAGACTGCTTCTCATTCTGTTTTGCAAATGTAAATATGACCCTGGGGATAGTCTCCCTAAGGGTGATGGGGGAAACCAGACGTGGATTCCTTGCCCAATGTGCTTAGATGGATATGGCTGCACCTCACTGATGAGGCCGAAACGATCGTCTGGGGTTGTCATGTTCCTTGTTCAGAGGAGAATTGCCTGGTATTTCGGGGCTGAACTGACCATGTCGGCGGGATCAGACTGATATACTACAGGAAAGTTTTCCTCTGTGAAAAGCACAATTGGGCAGAAAGAAGCTACTACCAGGTGGCAACCGGGCCATAGAACAAGCTATTGATGCTGCTGTTCGTTCCTGGCAGACTGCTTCTCATTCTGTTTTGCATATGTAAATATGACCCTGGGGATAGTTTCCCTAAGGGTGATGGGGGAAACCAGACGTGGACTCCTTGCCCAATGTGCTTAGAGGGATATGGCTGCACCTCACTGACGAGGCCCAAAGGAGGCCGAAACGATCGTCTGGGGTTGTCATGTTCCTTGTTCAGAGGAGAATTGCCTGGTATTTCGGCGCTGAACTGACCATGTCGGCGGGATCAGACTGATATACTACAGGAAAGTTTTCTTCTGTGAAAAGCACAATTGGGCAGAAAGAAGCTACTACCAGGTGGCAACCGGGCCATAGAACAAGCTATTGATGCTGCTGTTCGTTCCTGGCAGACTGCTTCTCATTCTGTTTTGCATATGTAAATATGACCCTGGGGATAGTCTCCCTAAGGGTGATTGGGGAAACCAGACGTGGACTCCTTGCCCAATGTGCTTAGAGGGATATGGCTGCACCTCAATGACAAGGCCCAAAGGAGGCCGAAACGATCGTCTGGGGTTGTCATTTTCCTTGTTCAGAGGAGAACTGCCTCATATTTCGGGGCTGAACTGACCATGTCGGCGGGATCAGACTGATATACTACAGGAAAGTTTTCCTCTGTGAAAAGCACAATTGGGCAGAAAGAAGCTACTACCAGGTGTCAACCGGGCCATAGAACAAGCTATTGATGCTGCTGTTCGTTCCTGGCAGACTGCTTCTCATTCTGTTTTGCATATGTAAATATGACCCTATGGATAGTCTCCCTAAGGGTGATGGTGGAAACCAGACGTGGACTCCTTGCCCAATGTGCTTAGAGGGATATGGCTGCACCTCACTGACGAGGCCCAAAGGAGGCTGAAACGATCGTCTGGGGTTGTCATGTTCCTTGTTCAGAGGAGAATTGCCTGGTATTTCGGGGCTGAACTGACCATGTCGGCGGGATCAGACTGATATACTACAGGAAAGTTTTCCTCTGTGAAAAGCACAATTGGGCAGAAAGAAGCTACTACCAGGTGGCAACCGGGCCATAGAACAAGCTATTGATGCTGCTGTTCGTTCCTGGCAGACTGCTTCTCATTCTGTTTTGCATATGTAAATATGACCCTGGGGATAGTCTCCCTAAGGGTGATGGGGGAAACCAGACGTGGACTCCTTGCCCAATGTGATTAGAGGGATATGGCTGCACCTCACTGACGAGGCCCAAAGGAGGCCGAAACGATCGTCTGGGCTTGTCATGTTCCTTGTTCAGAGGAGAATTGCCTGGTATTTCGGGGCTGAACTGACCATGTCGGCGGGATCAGACTGATATACTACAGGAAAGTATTCCTCTGTGAAAAGCACAATTGGGCAGAAAGAAGCTACTACCAGGTGGCAACCGGGCCATAGAACAAGCTATTGATGCTGCTGTTGGTTCCTGGCAGACTGCTTCTCATTCTGTTTTGCATATGTAAATAAGACCCTGGGGATAGTCTCCCTAAGGGTGATGGGGGAAACCAGACGTGGACTCCTTGCCCAATGTGCTTAGAGGGATATGGCTGCACCTCACTGATGAGGCCCAAAGGAGGCCGAAACGATCGTCTGGGGTTGTCATGTTTCTTGTTCAGAGAAGAATTGCCTGGTATTTCAGGGCTGAACTGACCATGTCGGCGGGATCAGACTGATATACTACAGAAAAGTTTTCCTCTGTGAAAAGCACAATTGGGCAGAAAGAAGCTACTACCAGGTGGCAACCGGGCCATAGAACAAGCTATTGATGCTGCTGTTCGTTCCTGGCAGACTGCTTCTCATTCTGTTTTGCATATGTAAATATGACCCTAGGGATAGTCTCCCTAAGGGTGATGGGGGAAACCAGACGTGGACTCCTTGCCCAATGTGTTTAGAGGGATATGGCTGCACCTTACTGACGAGGCCCAAAGGAGGCCGAAACGATCGTCTGGGCTTGTCATGTTCCTTGTTCAGAGGAGAATTGCCTGGTATTTCGGGGCTGAACTGACCATGTCGGCGGGATCAGACTGATATACTACAGGAAAGTTTTCCTCTGTGAAAAGCACAATTGGGCAGAAAGAAGCTACTACCAGGTGGCAACCGGGCCATAGAACAAGCTATTGATGCTGCTGTTGGTTCCTGGCAGACTGCTTCTTATTCTGTTTTGCATATGTAAATATGACCCTGGGGATAGTCTCCCTAAGGGTGATGGGGGAAACCAGACGTGGACTCCTTGCCCAATGTGCTTAGAGGGATATGGCTGCACCTCACTGATGAGGCCCAAAGAAGGCCGAAACGATCGTCTGGGGTTGTCATGTTCCTTGTTCAGAGAAGAATTGCCTGGTATTTCGGGGCTGAACTGACCATGTCGGCGGGATCAGACTGATATACTACAGAAAAGTTTTCCTCTGTGAAAAGCACAATTGGGCAGAAAGAAGCTACTACCAGGTGGCAACCGGGCCATAGAACAAGCTATTGATGCTGCTGTTCGTTCCTGGCAGACTGCTTCTCATTCTGTTTTGCATATGTAAATATGACCCTGGGGATAGTCTCCCTAAGGGTGATGGGGGAAACCAGACGTGGACTCCTTGCCCAATGTGCTTAGAGGGATATGGCTGCACCTCACTGACGAGGCCCAAAGGAGGCCGAAATGATCATCTGGGGTTGTTATGTTCCTTGTTCAGGGGAGAATTGCCTGGTATTTCGGGGCTGAACTGACCATGTCGGCGCGATCAGACTGATATACTACAGGAATGTTTTCCTCTGTGAAAAGCACAATTGGGCAGAAAGAAGCTACTACCAGGTGGCAACCGGGCCATAGAACAAGCTATTGATGCTGCTGTTCGTTCCTGGCAGACTGCTTCTCATTCTGTTTTGCATATGTAAATATGACCCTGGGGATAGTCTCCCTAAGCGTGATGGGGGAAACCAGACGTGGACTCCTTGCCCAATGTGCTTAGAGGGATATGGCTGCACCTCACTGACGAGGCCCAAAGGAGGCTGAAACGATCGTCTGGGGTTGTCATGTTCATTGTTCAGAGGAGAATTGCCTGGTATTTCGGGGCTGAACTGACCATGTCGGCGGGATCAGACTGAGATACTACAGGAAAGTTTTCCTCTGTGAAAAGCACAATTTGGCAGAAAGAAGCTACTACCAGTTGTCAACCGAGCCATAGAACAAGCTATTGATGCTGCTGTTCGTTCTTGGCAGACTGCTTCTCATTCTGTTTTGCATATGTAAATATGACCCTGGGGATAGTCTCCCTAAGGGTGATGGGGGAAACCAGACGTGGACTCCTTGCCCAATGTGCTTAGAGGGATATGGCTGCACCTCACTGACGAGGCCCAAAGGAGGCCAAAACGATCGTCTGGGGTTGTCATGTTCCTTGTTCAGAGGAGAATTGCCTCGTATTTCGGGGCTGAACTGACCATGTCGGCGGGATCAGACTGATATACTACAGGAAAGTTTTCCTCTGTGAAAAGCACAATTGGGCAGAAAGAAGCTACTACCAGGTGGCAACCGGGCCATAGAACAAGCTATTGATGCTGCTGTTCGTTCCTGGCAGACTGCTTCTCATTCTGTTTTGAATATGTAAATATGACCCTGGGGATAGTCTCCCTAAGGGTGATGGGGGAAACCAGACGTGGACTCCTTGCCCAATGTGCTTAGAGGGATATGGCTGCACCTCACTGACGAGGCCCAAAGGAGGCCGAAACGATCGTTTGGGGTTGTCATGTTCCTTGTTCAGAGGAGAATTGCCTGGTATTTCGGGGCTGAACTGACCATGTCGGCGGGATCAGACTGATATACTACAGGAAAGTTTTCCTCTGTGAAAAGCACAATTGGGCAGAAAGAAGCTACTACCAGGTGGCAACTGGGCCATAGAACAAGCTATTGATGCTGCTGTTCGTTCCTGGCAGACTGCTTCTCATTCTGTTTTGCATATTTTTTAAATGTCCCTATGGAGTGTGGATTGGATCCTGTGTATGACAGATCACTGACCAAGCTACATGATCCACAGTGATTGCTTGATCGTGGTGGGGTTAATTTATATTGGTCCCTATCTGGCCACAACATATTAGATTAAATAATAGTTTTAAATTGTTTTTGTATGTAGATATTTTTCAATAATTTGATTTATTGCAGATATATACTTTATATTAACTAGGTTATGTATAGAGGATATCAAGAAAAAACTGGATAATATTAAGGTAAATAAAACTCCAGGCTCAGATGGAACTTAAAGGAACTTAGCACTGTTATAGACAAACCTCTACTCTTAATTTTTCAAGACTTGTTATCCTCAGACATGGTAGCCGAGGATTGGCGTAAACTGATGTGGTGCCACTCTTCAAAAAGGGAAGCAGGGATGATCCAGGAAGCTATAGACCATTGAGTCTGGCATCAATAGTGGGGAAGATAGTTGAGGGATTATATTGATGAGCACATTTGTGTAAACAAGATTATCAGTTCAAATCAGCATGGTTTTATGAGAAATAGATCATGTCAAACTAATCTAATTAGATTCTATGAGGAAGTAAGTAAAATATAGAAAAAGGGGAATCAGTTGATGTGATATACTTAGATTTTGCAAAGGTGTTTGATACAGTGCCATATGAGAGATTAATGCACAAAATTAAGCAACTGGAAATAGCTGAAAATTTTAGCTCATGGATAAATAACTGGATAAAAGATAGGGAGCAACGAATAGTAGTGAGTGGATCATACTCAGATTGGACAAAGGTAATCAGTGGAGTCCCCCAGGGATCAGTATTGGGCCCTGTTCTTTTTCATATTTTTATAAATGACTTGGAGCAAGGATTAAATAGTGACATCTCTATTTTTGCAGATGATACTAAGTTAAGTAAGGTCATTAGGTCAGAACAAGATGAACTTTCATTACAAAGGGATCTGCAAAAATTAGAAGTATGGGCAGGTAAATGGAAAATGAGATTTAATACGGGAAAATGCAAGGTTCTACATTTTGGAAGTAAAAATAAGCAGGCAACATATTATTTAAATGGGACAAGACTTAGCCAAACAGAGGAGAAAAGGGATTTGGGAGTAGTAATAGATAACACACTAAAGATCGATGCACAATACAGAGCAGCGGCTACAAAGGCTAATAAGATACTAGCATGTATTAAAAGAGGCATAGATTAAAGGGAGGAAAGCATAATTCTGTCACTATATAAATCCCTGGTAAGACCTCACCTTGAGTATAGAGTGCAGTTCTGGGGACTGATTGCAAAAAAAGATATTGCAGAACTAGAAAAAGTTCAGAGAAGGGCCACAAAGCTAATAAGGGGAATGGAGAATTTAAGCTATGAGGAGAGGCTAGCAAAAATTGGGTCTGTTTTCTTTAGAAAAAAGGCGCTTGAGAGGTGACATGATTACTTTATATAAATATATTCAAGGCCAATATACAGAGATGGCAGAAGCTCTGTTTATTACAAGAAAATTGTTTGTGACAAGAGGTCACAATTTAAGGTTGGAGGAAAGGAGATTTAATCTCCTGCAACAGAAACGTTTTTTCACTATAAGAGCAATAAAATTGTGGAACTCATTACCAAAGGAGGTAGTGAATGCCAGTACCCTAGATACATTTAAAAAAAATGTTTGGATACATTTCTGTTCAGAAACTCAATCCATGGATATGATTGGTAGTATTAAATGGGTCATCTTTTAGTGGGATTATTTAAGCTTAACTGGAGCTTTTTGTAAGTATTTTAGATTTGTATAGGTTGAACTCGATAGACTTTGGTCTTTTTTCAACCTCATCTACTATGTTACTATGTAAGATGAAGCAGCAGAAATCAACCTCCCATCCTGTTTGAAAGGTTATTCCTGCAGGAGCTTTGAATAATAATGATCTTTTCTTAGCTTTTGTATGAGTACATTGTCCTTTTAAAAACATTGATGATAATTTATTTTGTTTTGGGAGGGGGGACCATGAGGCCATAATTTTACATTGCAGATAAGTCTCAAAATCACTGTCGGACAAAAAGGTTAATCAAGTACATTCCTACAGCAACTTTCAAGACAATAAACTCTTAACTTATTGTCATTTTAAATAAAAGCTATTTAAATTTAAAGTGAAAGGAATGGAAAGTGCATGTATAACTGAGTCCTGGGAATTTGCTGCTCACTGGCTGACAGAAGCAACTACCACATTAAAAAAGCTGGTTTATTTATTACCAGAACATCCATTTAAAAAAACAAAAAAAACAAAAAAAAAACAAGTATTTATAGATTCTTAAACATTCTATTTTAGATATAAATGATATACATTTTTGTGTGTTCTACCCCTTTAAATATTGTAGCCAGTTCTATCCTTTTAATAAAGGTTTCTCAGTATTACTGAGAGGTAAGACAAATCTATAAAAATATGAGTTGCACCAGGTAAAAAAAAAGTCAAATTTACAAAGTTTCTTTCCTGCAGTTTTTATTTGTCATGTGTCTGGATGTTTGGTGATGAACGTCCAGCATATGAAACTGCAGCATCAATATCAAAATTGGATCTGCAAGTTCCAAACACATTAGCAGGAAAGAAAAATGTGCCGGTCAATGAATTTGTGTGCATGGATTCCCTTATGTAGGCAGTGTTATGTAAATAATAGAAGCATGTCCTTGATAGTGAGATATATTGTACGTATCGATTGAGATAAAAAAATATGCTTTGCAATAGCAAAGTTAAATTAGTCATCTGAAGTGGGTGCTTTCAGTAGTTTGAGATTCAAGGTTCCTGATTGAATTTTCCAGCTTGAGTGCTTGACAGAAAGTTATATGTGTTGAGATTATGGAAAGTAGCGCAGAATTTAAGAGTTATAAAATTGCTTTTGATCAGCTCCTGTTCCAACTTATTATACAAATGGATACAATTTCAGGAAAAAGAATGTTCACAAAAAAATTAAAAAATAAAAGGACAGTTTAATATTTAGAATTTTGTTACTGCCAATAAAAATATAACATATTTACTTCTTAGTTATCATTTAAAAGGACAGTAAAATCAAAGTTGAACTTAAATTGACTGGATATGGTATGACCTTTTAAATAACTTACCAAATTGCTTCTATTATCAATTTTGCTTAGTTCTTTTGGTATCCTTTGCTAAAGAATAATCCTAGGTTAGTTGCTGGTGCGTTAGATCAGTTGGTAAAAATGCTCTGTCTATATAATGCCTGTTTAAAGATCCAAAGGTCACAGGTTCAAATCCTGGCAGGGCCAACTCAGCCCTTCATCCTTCCAAGGTTGATAAAATGAGTACCATTAGATTGGGTAATAATAACAACTATTACTATTCAGCTGCCGATTTGGTTAATTCCAAAAGCAAGCGCTTTATGTCCCACTGGGAGAAAGGCGCTATATAAATACTAGTTATTATTATAGTTCAGTAGCCATTTAGCCATCTGGCAGTAGTTTTTTCAACATTGTTTATTGCAGGGTTATACATTGTTGCTAAACTGCTGCCAAAGATGACTAGAGACGTGTTCATGCTCCTAAGCTCCTATCAGCCTACCTAGGTTTACTCTTCAACAAAGGACGCAAAGATAACAAAGCAAATTGCAAGCTCTATCTGAATCATTTTGACTTTAATCTCCCTTTAACACTTTTGTCTGCGCATCTTAATAAAATAATAATTATCTGAGAAAAAATCAAGCTGCATTTGAATTATTTATTGTCAACACAATTACTTATTTTTTAATGCTTTATCACCAAATGGTTTTGAATACTAGTTTATTATGTAGGAAAATATCATAGCAGAAAAATAGCTTGTTTTTTTTTCTCAAGCAGAAACAATTTACTGACTTTTCATGATGAGGGCGTGAAAAGGGTTCAGCCTCTTCATCTCAGAAATTGTTAACCTGGTAGCTACTTGCTCTGAATACTCCTGCTACAATTTTATCAGGTTTGTAAGGAGACAACCCAATTAGCTGCATAAATCACACAATTACATAGCCCACATCTGTAATTCTAGTGTTTTATTGACAGTCCTTAATAAAAGCTTTTTGATGTTATCAGCCTGAAACAATTTGGGACTGAAAACAGGGCAGCTAGTGATTTATTGCTTGGATAATTTATAGTTGTTCTTCAGTTCATTGTGACAGCATCATTTCCACTAGATGGCACTTCACAAATACATTGTATATTAGTATTATAATATATTTATTCTTATATACCTTGAATAAGAAAATATATATTTTTTAAAAATATTTTGGTGGGTAAAGACAGTATAGCTATATCCCTTTAGAGGAATGTTTAAAAAAAAATATATATATATATATATATATATATATAAATATTCAAAATTCATTAAAATTATGGGGGGGGGGGGGGGGAAAGATAAAAAACTGAAATTAAAGTCCTCCATGTCTCAAAATTAAATCAATGTAAATATTTGCATAGGAAATTAGCATATCTGGGCAAGTATCCCCGCTTGCTTTCCCCCAGAAATTCTAAATATACAATGTTTCCAATGCACAAGAGAATTGTGGGCAAGATATGCAAATTCTCAGTTTTTTTGCTTAGAAAATACTGTTTTAACACAACAAACCAGAAATCACTCACTAGACAAGCCTGTTTCGTTCTTTCTTTTTTTAGAACTCATCAGTAGGAGATAGATTTCTGGTTGCTGTATTGGAAAAGCTATTTTCATGGTTAAACCAAAATTCATTAAAATTATGGGGGGGGGGGGATAAAAAAAACTGAAATTAAAATCCTCCATGTCTCAAAATTAAATCAATGTAAATATTTGCATAGGAAATTATCATATCTGGGCAAGTATCCCTGCTTGCTTTCCCCCAGAAATTCTTAATATGCAATGTTTCAATGCATAAGAGAATTGTGGGTAAGATATGCAAATTAGGTATGCAAATTCTCAGTTTTTTTGCTTCAAAAATACTGTTTTAACACAGCGATCCTTTTAAACAGGAATATGACAGCAAACCTGAGTTCTAAAAAGAACGAAACAGGCTTGTCTAGTGAGTGATTTCTGGTTTGCTGTCATATTCCGGTTTAAAAGGATTGCTGTGTTAAAACAGTATTTTTGAAGCAAAAAAAACTGAGAATTTGCATACCTAATTTGCATATCTTACCCACAATTCTCTTGTGCATTGGAAACATTGTATATTAAGAATTTCTGGGGGAAAGCAAGCGGGAATACTTGCCCAGATATGCTAATTTCCTATGCAAATATTTACATTGATTTAATTTTGAGACATGGAGGATTTTAATTTCAGTTTTTTTATCTCCCCCCCCATAATTTTAATGAATTTTTGTTTAACCATGAAAATAGCTTTTCCAATGCAGCAACCAGAAATCTATCTCCTACTTATGAGTTCTAAAAAAAGAACGAAACAGGCTTGTCTAGTGAGTGATTTCTGGTTTGCTGTCATATTCCTGTTTAAAAGGATTGCTGTGTTAAAACAGTATTTTTGAAGCAAAATAAAATGAGAATTTGCATATCTTACCCACAATTCTCTTGTGCATTGGAAACATTGCATATTAAGAATTTCTGGGGGAAAGCAAGTGGGAATACTTGCCCAGATATGCTAATTTCCTATGCAAATATTTACATTGATTTATATTAATATTATCATATGATACTTAACATGTTCACCATTTAAATTATTTTAAATAACGTCAACAATATGACACCAGAAAATGTTATCTGATAGACTTTATAGATATTTGTGTGCTCATTGTCCATCCTTTTCTTTTTCAAACAGATTTTCCACTACAAGCCATCTCCACGTACGTTATTGCAAACAAAGATTTTCAAGCTATGTTGCCTATTAGCTGAACATATTGAGTATAATTATCATCTCCTATATTGTTTGACCTGAGGAAGGGTCAATTACTCGGCGTTTGCATTTGTTGATTCATATGTAAAACAAATGCCGAATAGGGCCACGAGCAGCAACATTCAGCTATTTTTGGCACCAGATATATTTTTGTGAAAGTGGAACAGACAGAGATTTGGATGTGTACAGATCTTGTATGTTGCCTTTTCACAAGAATAAATCCAGTGCCGAAAATAGCCAAATGCTACTACCCGAGGCCACATTCAGCATTCGATTCACATAAGAATCAAGAAATGCAGATGTCTTGTAATTACCCCTGAAACAATAGACTAATAAACAATAGCCAATATATCCTCTTTTTATAATAATGTGTTTTTTTTTTTTTTTTTTTAAAGCTTTATTATTAATAAAACTAGCAATACAAATAAGTTCCCAAACACAGTGGGAAATGCCAAACAAGTTGCATATAGGTCATAATACAACAGAAAGAAGAGGGAAAAAGAAAAAAAACTTTTTCCCGGTGTCAAATGGTACCGTAGCCAATACGGATGAGCTACGAGTGAGGGATAATAGCTGGTACATTTTGAAAGGGAGAGGAAGAGAAAGAAGAAAAGCGAGAGAGAAAGAAAGAGAGAAAAAAAGAAAGAAAATGGGGAAAAAGAGAAGAAATAAAAGGAAGAAAGGAAAATGGGGAAGAAGAAAAGAGAGGAGAGGGGCTCTTGTGAAGACATTCCACCAGCGGGAGTGATCAGAGGGAGGCATCTACATATCAGCCCTGGGGAGCCAATGAGGCTTAAACATTGTAGCCCAGTTTTCCCAAGTCGACTCGAAGAGGTCTATTTTATTTATGGTATAGAACACATTTCTTTCCATAGAGTTAATATAGGCCATGATGTCTATAACAGAGGACCAACTCGGGGGGTTCTGGGTTTTCCAAGCTCTAGTGATCGCCAATCTAGTGGCCGAGAAGAGGTACACACACATATAGCTCAGAAACTTGGGGAGGGAGTGAAGGCCCACATGTAATAGAGCAGTTTCTGGGGATTTTGGGACATGTATATTTAACCTGTCTAGAAGAGTGTAAACCCTATGCCACAGATGCTTAAGTTTGGGGCAGGCCCACCAGATGTGGAGGGAATCTCCTGTTTTCCCACAGAGCCTCCAACACTGGGAGGTAGGAATCAGTTTAAGTCTAAAGAGTCTCATTGGGGTAAAATACCAATGGGAAAGCAATTTATAATATGATTCATAAAGAGTCGTACAGTGTATGGCTTTCCTAGTGAGGTCGAAGGCCCTAGAACATAAGGACTGGGGGTAATGCACATGTAATATATCCTCCCATTTTTTGACATGTAGTGCCTTATCATCCGGAGTTGCCCCCTCCACAAGCCAGTAGAAAAGAGTCAAGGGCCTACAAATTTTTCCCCCCTTTTTCCATAGTGTCTCCCAAGCGGTCAAGGGACGGGATAGGGGCTGGGTGAATCCCCAGGATCTCAAGATACTTTTAATCCGAGTGTATTCAAAGCGTAGTTTGGGAGGGGTGACCGTCGTACCGGTTAATTGGGGCAAAGGCTGGTAGGTATCCGGAGGGTGGGGTGAGATTAGGTCGGAAACCATAGAAAGGCCCAGGTTGGACCACGTGTTAGGGTGCGAGTCAGGGAGGCCCAACAACAGACCAGTGAGCGAGTGGATAGGCGAGGGGTGAGGGGATATCTTAGGAAGATGTCTCAGTTTATCCCAGGAACTTAGGCATTAGTTAATGATAAAGTTCTCGACATTAAGCGTGCGTCGGCAATGTGGGGGAATCCAAATTAAGTCATGCAAATGAACATTGCTGGGAAGGGATGCCTGCTCCAGAGCGCGCCATCTGCTTGCACACAATCTGTTTCCCCATTGTGAAATATGGGAAAGCATGGCTGCTTCGTAGTAGCGGGTAACAGAGGGAGAAGCAACTCCTCCTAATGATTTCAAGTATTGAAGTAGCTTATGGGCAACTCTGGCTGGTTTACCCTGCCAGATGTACTTCGAAAAACCACTTTGGAACTGCAGCAACAGACATCGCGAAAGCCTTATAGGCAGGCATCGAAAGAGGTAGGTCAATTTAGGGAGAAATGACATCTTTAAGGCCGTAATCCTGCCCAACCAAGAGATAGATTTATAATCCCATTTAGAGGGCAAGGATCTTAGTTCAGCTAGTAAAGGGAGGTAGTTGTCGCGTATCAACTGGGTTTTATCTGGTGAGATAAAGATTCCTAAGTGCTTGATATTAGTGGGCTTATGATTAAACCCATGTGTTTGTATTAATGCCTGAGTATAGTCTGCGGGGAATCCTTTAGTGTATACCTCAGTCTTTGAGACATTAAGCTTATAAAACGACATGCCTCCAAAACGGTGGAGCAATGATAAAAGGGCTGCAATAGTTGTATGGGGGGAGGATGTAAATATAGTAATGTCGTCCGCGAAGAGAGCAATTTTATTTGTGGTACCGTGAAGGGTAATTCCGGAGATAGAGGGATCTTGACGCGTAAGCTCAGCGAGGGGTTCAATAGCGAGGGCAAAAAGTAAGGGAGACAATGGACACCCCTGACGCGTTCCGTTAGTCAAAGGGAAGGAGCCGGAGCAAAACCTCAAGCCTCTGACCTTAGCCGACGGGCACGAATACAGGGCTTTAATAAAGGACACAGACTCTTGGGGGAATTTGAGAATGTATAGTACCTCCCACAAGTATTCCCAGCTAACCCGATCGAATGCCTTCTCGGCATCAAGGGAGATAACCGAGAAGGGTTTGCCCAATCTTGTGGCTTCCGACACAATATTAATTAGGCGTCTGGTGTTATCAGGACCTTCGCGATTGTGTATGAACCCTACCTGGTCCATATTAATTAAGCTGGGTAGCAGAGTCGCCATACGATTCGCAAGAATCTTAGAATAAATCTTGATATCGGTGTTGATGAGGGATATGGGTCGGTAACTGGGACACAGAGAGGGGTCCTTCCCTGCCTTAGGTATAGTGACAATTGTGGCTTCCAGGAACTCCTTTTTAAAAGAGCCCTGAGAGCCAGTGTATTGGAAGAAACGGTGCAAAATGGGAATGAGATCCCTTTTGTACGTTTTATAGAATAGTGCAGGGAACCCGTCCGGGCCCGGGGCCTTGAGTGGTTTGAGGGAGTCAATTACCCGCTTAACTTCGAGTATAGAAATAGGTGCTTTGAGGGTGTCCTGTTGTTCGTCTGTCAAGGTAGGGAGGTTAAGGTTTCGAAGGGTCTGCTGAATATCGAGTCGTGGGGTAACGGTGGGGGATTCTGAGTTCCGGATATTATAAAGTTCCTCATAGTAAGAAGCGAACATAGAACCTATTTGTTTAGGTAGTGTGGAGGACTGGCCCTTATGTTTCAGAATTTGTATTCGGGAGGCACTTTCTCTATGTCTGAGCTTATTTGCCAGCATGGTGTCTGCCTTGTTCCCTTTGTAATAAAACAGCTGCCTCAATTTCAGAAGCTGCTGCTGCGTCCGTTGTAGTTCTAGAGTGCGTATGTGAGCTTTAAGTTCTGTAATGGCAGTGGACTGTGCTGGGGAAGGAGAGTGTCGATTGAGTTTCTCTAACTTGTTGAGCTTGCTAAAGGCTTGCGAAAGGGGCAACCCACGGGATCTATGAAGAATAGCCTGTTTTCTAATAAGCAAGCCTCTAACTGAGGCCTTGATGGCCCCCCAAAGGGTATCGTCAGTAACGGTTTGAGTGTCATTTAAAGCAATTAATTCTCTAAGGTCTTTTTCTAATTCCAATCGAAAGGGAATGTCGGATAGGATAGTGTGTGGCATAGACCATGTAGGTCGGCATGAAGAGGTAAGAGAGTTGTAGGCTGTAAGTGACACTTGATCATGGTCAGACCATGCACAAGGGAGAATATGAGTATCCTTAACGTGGTCTAAGGTTTGGGATTGGCTAAAAATGTAGTCCAGTCTGGTGTAGGTTAGGTGAGGGGGAGAAAAATGCGTATAGTCCCTATCCAGGGTGTGAAAGGCGCGCCAGGTGTCATAGTAGCCAAATGTAAGCATTAGGGATCTAAATTTAAGTGACAGGGAATCTAATCTATGATCGTTAGGGTTCGGTTTATTAGATTTTTTATCAAGCGAGGGGTCCCATATAAGGTTGAAGTCTCCACCCAAGATAACTCTACCTTGTTTATATTTATCAACTGTCTTAAGAATTTTGTGTAAGCATTTACACTGGCCTGAATTAGGGAGGTAAATCGATACTAGGGTGTGCATGCATTGGTTTAGTCTGCAGCCAAGAATAATATATCTAGCCTGGGGGTCGATTTCTTGGAAGACAATTACAGGCCAGACGCTTGTGGATTAATATGGCAACACCTCTAGCCTTTGCGGTAAAGGGGGCAAGGACTACAGTTGTATATTGTTTGGAGAAAAGTGTGGGAATGTTACCAACTTTCCAGTGTGTCTCCTGGAGGAAGACGACATCTGGGTTTGAGTGTTGGAGTGACCTAAGGAAGACACTGCGCTTACAAGGTGAATTCTACCCTCTAACATTATGTGTGAGAAATTTTAAGGTGTCCCTGTTAGCCATTTAAGTATTGTGGGAAGCAATCTAAGAACAAGAGCTTGAAGAAGAAAGAAGGAAGAAAGGAGGAAAGGAAAGAGAAAGTACATAAGGAATATAGTCTTTATTAAACAACTGATAAATTGTTGTGGCGGAATTAGTCCACCAAGGTGAACCCAACATTGGGGTTAAATGGGGGGGAGATAACCAAGGTCCGGCAAAGAGACCGGTGCGGTTTGACCTGGAGGTGCAAATATAGCTATAAACATTTAAAAAGAACAATGAACAGAGCTTAACTGACATATAATTCAGCATAACAGAAAAATAAGGTATATAATCATCTTGTAGCTGAGAGTCTAAACCTGTGAATCACAAACAGAACATAGCTGACAAATAGATCAGCATAAGGAAAATGAGATATATACTCATCTTGTAGCTGAGAGTCCCAACCTGTCCCAACAAAGTCCAAATGCGTGGGCCTTCAGGGAATCCCCTCCTGAGGGGCGGATAGATGTTTCTGTCGTTTAGGCCTCTGCTCTTTGACCTGCCACTCAGGGGCTGAAGCCCTGAGCCTAGACTGGGTGATAGATGATTGGGGGGTATTTATGGGTGGGCTCAGGCCCCAAGATTCAAGTAGCGTGAAGCCCTGAGTGAGGTTAATCACAGTGTGTGAACGATTGTCTTTTGTGATGAGTATTTTGGTTGGGAAGCCCCATCTGTACTTTATGTTTTCATGCCTCAGAACCCCTGTTATTGGGGAGAGCAATCTCCTTTGCTGGAGGGTATGTTGTGATAGATCTTGTAACAGCTGGACATTCTTAAACTTTTCAGGTAGGGTAGGCTTACGAAAGGCTGCCTGCAGAATCTGATCTTTCAGGCTATAGCTGTGGAAACATGCAACTACATCCCTGGGTTTGTCTGCCGAAAGCGCTCTCGGTCTCAACGCTCTGTGACAGTGCTCCAAGGTATTAGGAGACATAGTGAATGTACCCAAGAGTTCTTTAAACAGCTCTGAGAGGTAACCATTTAACTCAGCAGGTATAATATCTTCTGGGATGCCACAAAAGCGAATATTGCTGCGGCGTGACCTGTCTTCTAAGTCAGCCAATTTATGCTCCAGTTGCGTGATTTGTTCTGCCAGAGATTCAGAGTATGCCAGTAGATTAGTGTGGTCAGTGACCAAGTCGTCTTGTTTGCGTTCCAAATCGTCAACCCGTTCCCCAATCTCAGAAATGTCTTTCCGTAGCTCCGCAGAGCTGCGATGGATCTCTTGGGTGATTGAATGGGTTTGGACGGCCAACAGTTTCTGCATAGTTGTCTCTGTGATGTATTTGGAAGAAGATATGCAGGAGTTGACACTGGATTGTGAGTCCCCATCTTGAGAGTCATGATCAGCATGGCTAGAGGCCGACTGAGACGGTACTCTGGGGGCTTGAAGGGAAAAATGATCCAAGACTGTCTTCTTGGCCTTGGACTGAGGCTTAGATTGCCTCCTGGCATTGTGCGGCATTATGGATGTAGGCAGACAGTAACGGTAGGGCAAGAGACTTTTAATATAGACTTTCAAATTGAGCAGATGGGGTTCCCCTGTAATCTGTGAAGTAATCAGTTAAGACATAAAAATGCAGGATAAAACATTCGTTAAAGCATTAGACAAAAGTTAAGCTAAATTCAATTAAGCTTATATTGCTAAGCAAGGTCAACCGCCCCAGCCATGTAAGCTCTTCCACCTACCACATCAGAGAGGAAATACACTCCACGCAAAATGCCCAAAAGGGCAAAGTAGGAGGGACAACTGACGTGGTGGTGAAAGAGCCTCAGGGAGGGAAATTAGGGATAACAATCTGTCTAGAATTAAGCACTCCCGAGGGTGAACAAGTGGTAGGTAGCGACTCTAGCTTATGGGGTAACCAGTTTAGTCAACTTTTAATGCGAGAAGACCCATTTAGAGGACCAACGGTTACCAAGTGAAAAGGTCACCAAGGGCCCCCACACACCTCAGGAAAGGGGGGTACGACCAATTGGAAGGGGAAAAGGAGAGTGGCAGTGACCAGCCCAGACAAGCTGGGCCGGAAAGGAGGAGGTGCGAGGGGGACCAAAGCAACCAATCCCTCACCGTGGGACTCACAAGCAACACCAATTGAGTGCAGTACAGAGGGGGGAAAGATTTGGGGAGACCAGCACACCTGGAAAGAAGCTTATAGCGTAACAGTTGGAGTAAGGGAGACCTGGGTACAGCAACAACTGTCTAAATGCGCCTGGACTCACGCAGGAGTCGATAAGACTTTGGGGGGATGAGAGGAGGCTACACTAATGGTTTGACCTCCCTCTTGAGATGCACAATAAAAGGGGCAAATAGAGGCAGAAGGTGCAATAAAGTAGAGGGCCCCTGGCTAAATATAGGGGGGACAGTGTATATAACAAGGCACCTAAAAGCCTTAAAGGGACAGGTGGCACCTAGATAGGTAATGGTGGTTGCAAGCCTGAGGGGAGTGTGTTTCCCAAATGCAGGGAGGTTGTTACAGTAAGCGAGGAGGGCCCGGTGGAGCCAGAAATGCAAAGGGGGCTGGGGACCTGGAAAAAAAAAAGTACACGTTAAAATAACCACACTACACCCTGATCCCAAGGTCAGGGACACCTGAGCTGACGCAGCAGCTATACTGAAATGTAAAGTGCTCCAGAGGCCCTAGTGCAGAGCTAGGAGGAGAAAAAAAAAAAAAAAAACAACATGCAACAAAATAGTACACAGTACACAGAAATGCAGATATATATCCCACTATTGATGAGGAGCAGCTCCACTAGTAGCCCTCAAGGGCAAAGGAGAACATCAAAGTGTAGGGCCCTAGTCCAAGCCCCAATCAAAGGTGAGGAAAGTCCAGATGAAGTTAATGATTAGGTCTGTAGGGCTTCTGGGGTGGGCCAAATGGGCTTGACAGGTCTATAGAAGGGCCCTCCCAGGACTCAGTACAGTAGGCCTCACCAGGGGTCAAGGGCCAGCTGGATATTATTGCCCGGTTATATGAGGGCCTCAGGGGAGGTCAAAGAAGACCGGGTGATATGTTGTGGGAGACCTTAAGGGGCAAGCTCTGGCATATATAGGAGCCCCACGTAGCCCTCCACCTCTCCCAGTCCCACCTCACCTCAGACCGGGACCAGTCTCCCCTGCATGAAGGCCAACCGTAATTCTCTGACGTCGGCAGCTGTGGTCTGAAGGCTGTTGATTAGCAAGCCGGGGCAGAAAGAATGGAGGCCAGCCGGTCACTCCTCCCAGCTTGGTGGCAGCGCATCGAGTGACAAGGAGGGCCTCAGGAGATGGCGGATCTTCACGCCAATGCTGCAGTAGGTATGTTGGGTTCCGTCATGCAAGTGATCCACTCAGCCAGTGGTGTAATCTCAGCCGGCTCTACTTTGCGACCTGTTTCCTTTGTTGAAACACCGGGTCTCCTGCTCCAGCTCAGTCAGCTGCATAGGCGCGAGGACTGCAATACACTGGGCCAAAAATGGCGGCCGTTCGCGCCAAGATGAGGGCAGGTTCCCACCGGGTCTCCTGGATCAGCTCTCCACCAACAGGTAGATATCCGGGGGTGGTTTCAGTCCCAATAAGGATTCTTATCAGTACCCCTGTGGGTGGGTTCAGTTCGACCGCTGCTCCAAGCTAGCTTCTCAGGATCCCAGGAAGCCGCGGCTGTAATCGGGCAGCGTGGATGACGGGAGAGACTCCTTTAGCTCCCTAGATGTAAGAGAGAGGTATGCCTGTGTTAGCAATGACTCCGGAGTGGAGCTCTGGCCCTCCGGAGTCAAGTATACCTGGTGGGCTATACAGGAGTAAAGTCTCTGCCTTGTAGCAGTTAGCGGTCCGGTATATATTTAGTAATCCAGGTTAGACGGTTTTCCCTGCCTGGGGATGTGTAGACATATGGTATCAACTTGATCCCTGTGTGAAGCTCTAATCCACTGTGGGCAAATTAGAGTAGTATTCATGGGTTTTTAACTCTTATTAGCAGGTTATTAAATTTTTCTTGATGGAGCTCTGAGGTTATGCTGCTGCTCAGCTCTGCGGTTAGCTCCCTATAATAATGTGTTTTAGTAGCATCTAGGAGGGTTAGGCTAGGTGTAGGTGTTGTGCTGATTTACCCAGCTCTATAAAACCTTTCTGTAGTAACATGTGTGGTGGTGGCATCTAGCAATATTTCATTAAGGTTGTTTTATAATCCTTGCTCAGCAGCGCTGGTGGTCTAATTTTTCAAAAGCTTGTAACTGTAGATAGGATTCACAGACAAAGGAAGATACATAGTAGATGAGGTTGAAAGAAAACAAAAGTATTTAACCTATACAGATCTTACCAAATTGGATAAAATGCGTCAAACACTACAAAACCCTAAATATATTAAGTACATTTGTTTAGTAGCTTTGGAGATATCTGCCACTGATTTTTTTTTTTTTAATTTTCTCCACTAGAACCAATGACAACAGTTTTTTTTTTTACCTACAGCACCGATTTTGAAAATGTTTTTTTGTGACACTTTTTTGAAACCAAACTGATCTACTTTTTTAATTTTTTTAATTTTTATGTCACAAGTAGGATGATATAGATTTTGGTGTGTGTACACATGGGAAAGAAATATGAGGAATACATAATGTTGTAAACAGAAAGCAAACTTTTTTGATGTTGACAAATATAAGTGCTAAACAAAAGGGGCGAGATTTACATATACGGCGCAGGCTTCAGTGAAATCACTGAAACCTGCTTCGGCCGTAATTTCACCTCGCACATTGGGGTATCCAATAAACCCCGCCGGCAGTTCGTAAAGTGCCGTAAGGCGGATAAACTAGTGATGTCCAGAAATTACCATAAATACAAATATCTGGAGTCGCCAGTGACTTACGGCACTTTAAAAACTGCCGGCGCCTAAGAAAATAAAAAAATATATAAATCTCCTGTAAAAGTCTAAACCGCCTCCCAAAAAATAAACCCGACTCGTAAAAACCCCTATATCTGCCATCAAACCCATATCGGAACTAATAATAAAAGTATTAACCCCTAAACCGACAATTCCCCACAACGCAATAAGTCTAATAAAACTATTAACCCCTAATCCGCCATTCACATACATCACAATCTACCTAATAAAAGTATTAACCCTTAAATCCACCAACCCCCAACATTGCAAACTACCTAATAAAACTATGTTCAAATCAGCCAATAGGATTTCAATAGCTCTCATCCTATTGGCTGATATGAATTTGAAGAATCAAATCAGCCAATAGGAATGCAAGGGATGCCATTTTTAATCGCGTACCTTGCATTCAATAGTCAGTGTACAGCGGTGATCATATGAAGAGGATCCTCAACGCTCCATGGCTCCGCGGTCGCCGGTCCTGGTCCGCGGTCATCTCCGCTCAGCGGTGGCTTGGTCCTGGATGAAGAAAGAAGAGGTCCCCGCTTGGAAGAAGATGTCGGCTGCTTCAAAGAAGACTTCACCGCCTGGAACAGGACCTTCTCCGCCGGACTTCAGGAACTGTGAGTACCTATCTGGGGATTAGAGTTATTTTTTATTTTTATTTTTTATTTATTTTATTTTTTAGATTAAGGATTTTGGGCAATTGAAAAAGAGCTGAGCTGAATGCCCTTTTAAGGGCAATGCCCATACAAATGCCCCTTTTGGGGCAATGGGTAGTTTAGGATTTTTTAGTGTTAGTTTTTTTATTTTAGGGGGTTTAGTGGGTGGAGGGGTTTTACTGTTAGATGGGGGACTTAGTATTTTTTTAAGGAAAAGAGCTGTTTAACTTAGGACAATGCCCTACAAAATGCCCTTTTAAGGGCTATTGGTAGTTTAGTATTAGATTAGGGGGTGTTATTATTTGGGGGGGGGGGGCTTTTTATTTTCATAGGGATTAGGTATAATTTTTTAAATTTTTATAATTTTGTTTATTATGTTATGTAATGTTAAGACTTTTTTATTTTCTGTAATTTTAGTTTAATTTAAACTTAGTTTTTTATATTTTTAAAGTAATGTTAGGTTTTTTATTTTAATTGTAATTTAGTATTATTTTAATTTATGTAATGGGGTTAATTTATGGGGTGTTAGATTAGGGGGCTTAGTGATTAGTTATTTGCGTTGTGGGGTTTGGCGATTTAGGGGTTAATAGATTTATTAGCATTTTTACGTTGTGGGATTTGATGGTTTAGGGGTTAATAGATTTATTAGCATTATTGCGTTGTGTGGGTTTGGCAGATTAGGGGTTAATAGTTTTAATAGGTAGTTTGCGATGTTGGGGTTGACGGATTTAGGGTTAATACTTTTATTAGGTATTGTGAATGGCGGATTATGGGTTAATAGTTTAATTAGGCATATTGCATTGTGTGGGGTTGTCGGTGTAGGGGTTAATACTTTTATTATTAGTTCCGATGTGGGTTAATGGCGTATTAGGGGTTAATATACTTTATTAGTTATTGCGGTGGGGGATTGCGGTTGACAGGTAGATAGATATTGCGCATGCGTTAGGTGTTAGTTAATATTTTCAGGCAGTTATGGGAGTTACAGTGCTCACATACTCAGCGCAAGACTTGCTGTGCCTTCCTATGTGTTGCAAGATGAAAATGGAGTAAAATATCGTTATTTTCACCACGTAAGTCCTTGCACTGAATATGTGATACCGATTTACTATGTGGTTCTATGTTATCTTATGGGAGTAAAAATTGCGGCCGACGGGTGAAATATACGTGCCGCATTTATATGCGGCGCTGTATATGTGATACCGAAATCAGTAAAAACCGGCAGCGCCGGCTTTTGCAGGCGACGCCGCATATGTAATCTTGCCCCAGATTTCTTACAAGTGCAGAGTTTTTTTATTATTTGTAAAGAAAATGTGATATTGAAGTATGATAAATGACTGAATTTGACTAATGCACATTATTTTTAGTAGGTTGTGTGTCATAGTATTTGCTTTGCTGTGTTTTTTTTTTAGCATTTAGTTTTATTTTATATGTTGGACATCAAAAGCAGTTGAAGAAATATATATATATAAATTTTGGGGGGCTCCATACAGGGGCCAGGAAGCCAGAGATTAACTCTTGGGCATTGTTGCAGACGAGCAAAGCACAGTTATTGTTTATTCCTAACTGCATATATGTTGATTACATACTCTCAGTTGACATCATTAGCCAAATCGATTCTGTTTAAAATCACCTATATGGCAGCAGTGTCATGTGTTCCTGGGAAACATCCACCAAACTTCACACATGGGGGGGTAGTTATCAAGCCATCAACTTTTCTGCCTTTGCCGGCCCAATACGCCCGCCTAAGCTCGCCTACCTTCGCCGCCGCGGACCTGAAAAAATACGCCTAAGTTATAAAAAAAAGCTGTCAAAAAGCCGCGGGGCGATGAGCAGCGGACTGTGAGAGCTATCACTCATCCGATCTCGCTGCTCTTCGGCTGTTTGACAGCTTTCTTGCTAGCCTGTCACTAAGCACCCACACTAAACTGCACTGTTCTACCCCCTATACCGGCACCCCCGGAGCCCCCCGCAACTAAATAAAGTTACTAACCCCTAAACTGCCACTCCTAGACCCCGCCGCAACTATTAAAAATGTATTAACCCCTAAACCGCTGCTCCTAGACCCTGCCGCAACTATTAAAAATGTATTAACCCCTAAACCGCGCTCCTAGACCCCGCCGCAAGTCTTATAAATGTATTAACCCCTAAACCGCCGCTCCCGGACACTTACTGCCACCTACATTATACCTAGTAACCCCTATCCTGTCCCCCCTATACTGCCGCCCTCTGTAATAAAGTTATTAACCCCTATCCTGCTGATCCCGCACCTCGCCGCAAATAAAAAAATTGTTTAACCCCTAAACCGCCGCTCCCTGAACCCGCCGCAAACTATATTAAATTTATTAACCCCTATCCTGCCCCCCCCTACACCGTCGGCACCTATAATAAATTTATTAACCCCTATCCTGCCCCCACAACACCGCCGCCACTGTAATAAAATTATTAACCCCTAAACCTAAGTCTAACACTAACCCTAACACCCCCCCTAACTTAAATATTAATTAAATACATCTAAATCATATTTATATTATTAACTAAGTTAATCCTATTTAAAACTAAATACTTACCTATAAAATAAACCCTAATATCGCTACAATATAAATAATAATTATATTGTAGCTATCTTAGGATTTATTTTTATTTTACAGGTACCTTTCAATTTATTTTAACTAGGTACAATAGCTATTAAATAGTTATTAACTATTTAATAGCTTACCTAGCTAAAATAAAGAGAAATTAACCTGTAAAATAAAAACTAACCTAAGTTACAATTACACCTAACACTACACTATACTTTAATAAATTATTCCTATTTAAAACTAAATACTTACCTGTAAAATAAACCCTAATATAGCTACAATATAATTAATAATTACATTGTAGCTATCTTAGGATTTATATTTATTTTACAGGTAACTTTGTATTTATTTTAGCTAGTTAGAATAGTTATTAAATAGTTATTAACTATTTAATAACTACCTAGCTAAAAGAAATACAAAATTACCTGTAAAATAAATCCTAACCTAAGTTACAATTAAACACTACACTATCATTAAATTAATTAATTAAACTACCTACAAATAACTACAATTAAATACAATTACATAAACTAACTAAAGTACAAAAAATAAAAAAAGCTAAGTTACAAAAAAAAAAAAAGTTACAAACATTTAAAAACATATTACAACAATTTTAATCTACTTACACCTAATCTAAGCCCCCTAATAAAATAACAAACCCCCCCAAAATAAAAAAATGCCCTACCCTATTCTACATTAAAAAGTAAACAGCTCTTTTGCCTTACCAGCCCTTAAAAGGGCCTTTTGTGGGGGCATGCCCCAAAGTTCAGCTCTTTTGCCTGTAAAAGAAAAATACAACCCCCCCAACATTAAAAACCACCACCCACATACCCCTAATCTAACCCAAACCACCCTTAAAATAACCTAACACTAATCCCCTGAAGATCATCCTACCTTTAGTTGTCTTCACTCAGCTGAGCCACCGATGGAACTGAAGAGGACATCCGGACCGGCAGAAGTTATCCTCCAAGGGGCGCTGAAGAAATCTTCCATCCGATGAAGTGATCCTCCAAGCGGCGCTGAAGAAATCTTCCATCCGGGCGAGGTCATCTTCCAAGAGGCGCTGAAGAAGTCTTCTATCCGGGCGAGGTCATCGTCGAAGCCGGGTCTTGAATCTTCATCCCGCCAACGCGGAACATCCTCCTTTCCCGACGAACTACCGACGAATGAAGGCTCCTTTAAGGGACGTCATCCAAGATGGCGTCCCTTCAATTCCGATTGGCTGATAGGATTCTATCAGCCAATCGGAATTAAGGTAGGAAAAATCTGATTGGCTGATGGAATCAGCCAATCAGATTCAAGTTCAATCCGATTGGCTGATCCAATCAGCCAATCAGATTGAGCTCGCATTATTGGGTACATGTTAGGGTGTTAGGTGCAGACAGCTCCCATATGAATCAATGGGATATCTGGCAGCAGCGAACTTGTACTTTCGCTATGGTCAGACTCCCATTGATTCCTATGGCATCCGCCGCCTCCAGGCTGGCGGATTGAAAACCAGGTACGCTGGGCCGTAAAAGTGCCGAGCGTACCTGCTAGTTTTTTGATAACTAGCAAAAGTAGTGAGATTGTGCCGCACTTGTGTGCGGAACATCTGGAGTGACGTAAGAATCGATCTGTGTCGGACGGAGTCCGGCGGATCGAAGCTTACGTCACAAAATTCTACTTTTGCCGGTCTGAAGCCTTTGATAACTAAGGCGAATCAGCCTCGCCACAAATACGCTGCGGAATTCCAGCGTATTTGAGGTTGACGGCTTGATAACTAGGCCCCACTATTTGTTTTTTTTAAAAGCCAGTGCAATTGTTTCCTCGCACATCACCAGGTATACATTTGGGTAATACATTTTTATTTGCTGAAGAACACTGTTAATGCAATAGGACAGGAGGCCACATTTTGGAGATGCATTGTGGCTTATGACAGTAAGAGTCAGAAGGTCCAAGGTAAGATAGAATTAAAGGGTGATGAAGTGAGCATTTAGCAAATTACATTTGTATATATCTAATTAAACCATTTCAGTGCTCCTTAAGTATGGAACTATGTCCAGGGATTCTCTAGTAGTAGCAAGATACATAAATGGGGGAGGAGAGACACGCAAGAGGGATGGAGATGACATTGCACTTAATTACTGGATTGCAACACTACTACCACCACTAATGCCTACACACTAAAGGAATTTAGATAATATGACACATATTGAAGGATAAAAGTTCCATGCTTATTTTGGTCAGTTCCTTTACGTTCTTTGAAAAGCTCATCTCTGCCTCTGGTGATTACAATGTCCTTCAGATATGTTCTACTACTATTTTTTTAATAGAATAAAGGTTAAAATTTGATTATTAAATGTAACAAATATTCAAATGTGACACTGAAGTCCATATGTATTCTTTCTCCAATAGTGAACAGCTTGAGCTTGGACAAACACCTATGGATGCATGTAAATCACTTCTTTAAGCATATATGTTTTGCAACACATACAGGCTCTTTCTAGAGCTCCACCAGCCCATCAACTGTTTTGTTCACATTTTCTACATTTTCTAAATTCTTTTTTAGAAAGTGAATCTGACGTTACAGGTTCTAATCATATATTATACATAACTAATTTGATGTTCTCAACAGTTAAAGGGACACTGAACCCAAATTTTTTATTTCGTGATTCAGATAGAGCATGACATTTTAAGCAACTTTATAATTTACTCCTATTATCAAATTTTCTTTATTTTCTTAGCATCTTTATTTGAAATGCAAGAAAGAAAGTTTAGATGCTGGCTCATTTTTGGTGAACAACCTGGGTTGTCCTTTCTGATTGGTGGAGAAATTAATCCACCAATAAAAAAAGTGCTGTCGAGAGTTCTGAAGGAAAAAAAAAACTTAGATGCCTTCTTTTTCAAATAAAGATAGGAAGAGAATGAAGAAAAATTGATAATAAGAGTAAATTAGAAAGTTGCTTAACATTGCATGATCTATCTGAATCAGAACATTTTTGGGTTCAGTGTCCCTTTAAGGGAACATGAAAGTCAAATTGAAACTCTTTTGATGCAGATCATACAATTTAAAAAAAAAACAAAAAAACTTTCCAATGTATTCCATCATTTAATTTACTTTACTCTTTTGCTTTGCTTTGTTTAAGAGCAAACAGTCCACAGCTCATATCTGAATGAGTCTGTGATTGGTTGATGGCTATCATGTGATATGGAGGGGAGAGCAGGGATTATCTTTGTATTATGCATTTGTTGATTAATATTATTATCGGTTATTTGTAAAGTGCCAACAGATTCCACAGCGCTATAAACATAGGCAGAATACAAGGAAACATTTATAGGGATTAAATGGGTAGAAGGCCCTGCCAAGAGTTGCACTGTTGTAGTCAGCTCTTAAGAAGGTGATCTGCAAACAGCTGGACTCTTAGGCTTACATGCTAAAGGGGTTCAGGGGATAGCAATGGAGGAGAGGAACTGGTATAAAGAAAGGTTAGTGTAGGTTGTATGCATCCCTGAACAGTAGAGTCTTTAGGGAGCGCTTGAAGCTTTCAAAACTAGGGGAGAGTCTTGTGGAGCGAGGCAGAGAGTTCCACAAGATGGGAGCCAGTCTGGAGAAGTCCTGTAAACGGGAGTGTGATGAGGTAACAAGAGAGGAGGAGAGTAGGAGGTCATGATTATGCAATTCTACTGTATTTTTAAAATCACATGTATTGGTCTACCTTGCAGTATCATTCAATGGAAACAAGACTAAACTAATGAGAATTAAAACATATAGTTTATAACTTTATTCTTTAAGCTGCTCATAAGTCCATTTAACTGTACAGGCAGCAGGATAAGCATCACCCAACAATTCTTTCTATTAAAATCATAATTTGTACTTATCCAAGTTAATGCTTAGAAGAAGAAGATCTTAACTAATTTCCACTGCTTAATTATGTTATTTTTCTGTTCCTGAAAACTTGACATGAACCAAATTTACATTTGTAGTTCTCCTAATTAGCTAACATTCAAAAAAGAATTTCAATTATGAATTTCAAAAGTGATTTTACTGTAGTAACCTTTGTGATATATTTTTTTGCATGGATACCATGATATAATGCATCTTTTTTTTTTTGGTGTTCGCTTCCAAGATGTTTCTCTCTAGTGCCCAACTGTGTTGAACTGCCCATAATAATTTGAAAAGTATAGTAAAACATATAATGGAAAATCAATGAAGTCAGTTCTCTTCTGGTTTCAGGAGCCAGTAAATAGAAATATGGCTGAAGAAACAAAATATAAAATAAAGTGTTATCTTCTCATGAGATTGAGTCAGTCATAATCCAATCCTGACTGCCATTTTGTCCATGAATATAAAATATGTAAAAACCTACACCTTAGGGGTAAATTACAACAAAAATAAATAAATAAAGAACTATTAAATTATGTTATTAAATGTAAAAATATAAAAATAATCATCAGATCAGCTTGCAAAGTATGATTTAGATAGCATTAATATTAATAATAATATATTTTTATATACAGGACTTTATCCCAAAGGACATCATAATTCTCCATTTCTCCATCTCTATCCTATCATATCTAACACTAGATTAAATAAATCAAATTACATCCACAATTTAATACAAGCCTATGAAAAGTCCAGTTATGAACCTCAAACCTTCCCTAATTAAATTGTCTGAATCCCCCAGCATTTTCCTACAATTATGGCATACAGTTGAGCAATTAGCTGCCCGTCTCTGAACGTAAACAGTATTTGTAAATCATGCTGTATAAATTTGCCTAGCTGCTTATTGAACATCCCTAAAAATGAATTAATCATTTATGAGATTTAAAGACAATTATTTGATACAACTTTTTTTTCGCTCTCTCTCTCTGTAACCATTTCATTATTAGTGCCAGTAGTTTACATAGAAACAATTGATTTATTGTTGGAAGAGGGTTTTCAACCTTAATGTTGTAATTTTTTATATAATTTAATGAACAGAGAAAAATGCAGTTTTTTGGCAGTGTTGTTTTGCTTTTGTTTGAGAATCACATGGCAATTAAAGGAAAAAGATGTGAATGAAAAGACACAAATCATTTATATACTTTGCAGCTGTACCTTATAAATAATATATTAGCAAATATGCCACTAATTGTGTAGCTTTAACTTTGATAAATGTTCTCTACTGTTTCTTACAGCTAAGAAGCAGTTACCCACATTGTATTATATAGTCTTTACCGAGCCAATACATACAATTCTGTTATTGACCCTAGGTGCTGTTCAGCAGAACACTGTTTTAGATATTGATTTTTTTTTATTTTATATCATATAAGAAAAAAAATGTATATATGTGAATATTTATATAAAGCATATATATATATATATATATATATAGATATAGATATATGCATATATGTGTGTGTGTGTGTGTGTGTGTGTTCTAGCAACTCCTCTGAGTATGACTTCCAAGCTACCAAATGTCCATACAATCTAAAGTTACAAGCACATCTACAGCTTTTAGACTTGAGCCCAGCAAACTTAGAGGGACATGAAACCCAAAATTATTCTTTCATGGTTTAGGTAGAACATATAATTTTTTTTTTTGATGTTTTATTTTATCCAGCACTGAGTACAGCATCAATAATAATACAGAACATAAAGTACATTACACCAATATAAGATGATAGCCCTAGAGACAATAAAAAGCAAAGGAAAACAATGTATATTACATATCATATATCTTAATGGCTGAACTAGCCAATCTGTCTTGGTAACTCAGTGTTGGAACTTTTTTCCCTGATTTCCTTCCCCCCCTCCCATCCCTCCCCGTTCCTTCCAATTAACCAGCAGCAACAACCATACATACAACGAAAAAATCAATAAAAAAAAATAAAAAAATAAATAAATAAATAAATAAAAGGGGGTGGGGGAAAAGGGGTCGATGATGAAACTCAAGTTACACTGGTCTACCTCAGATCACCACATACCTAATAATACTAGCTCTGAGTTCTTAAATGGATATATCAGATATTCAATTTCTCTTTCGGGGAAGATCTTAATGAAAGGCGCCCATTTGTAAAAAAAATTCTTTATGTCACGTTCATTGTCTATATTGGCATTTCGCTGTTCTAAAACACATTGTTTCTTTAGATGGTTCCTAATTTCTGGGATAGTTGGAGTCACCCTCATTTTCCATTTCTTACATATCAAATATCTGGTAGCTAGGATAGATAGATTAACTAATGTTTCATTAGGCTGACGTTCCTCTCCAGGTCTCAGACAAAATATAATCTGAAACAAGGAGAGGGCTACCAGCAAAATTTTAAGTACATTTTTAAGCCAGTATTCCAACTTACTCCAGACATTTCTCATCCTAGGGCAAGCCCAAAACATATGTATTAAATCCGCCGCTAAATGAGAGCATCTAGGACATTTATCAAATTCAGAATTTTGGACTCTAAGGCCTCTCTCCGGGGTGAAATATGCCCTGTGCAAAAGTTTCAAATGAGCGTCTCGCCAGTTAGATGAGGGAGTTAATTTTAAAACTTTGTTCAAGGAAAGTTGTATAGTTTTAAATTCTATATTATTATGTGGAATTATATTGTTCCAAGTTATAGCTAAATTCTCCCCTAGCGGGACCGCCTTACTAAGACTCAAGAGATGATAACACGGGGAAATGGACATGGAGGAATCTCTAGCTATTGTAAGCCAGGATTCTATTTTACCTAAAGACCAGATCCAGCCAACCTTACGTGCTAGTTCTGTGATGTAATGTCTTATCTGTAAATAAGCAAAAAAGTCTTTATTTACCAAATTGAATTCATCTCTCAGTTGTGCAAAGGATTTAACACATTTCCTATCTTGATCTATTAGATAGATGACTCTATTTAATCCATTATTATGCCATCTGTTGAACACAGTTGAGTCTAGACCCGGCTGAAAATTCGGGTTTCTAATTAGGGGAAGATATTTTGATGCCTTAGAGGTTATTGAGAGAAGTTTAGTTAATCTAAACCAGGCTTTGAGTGGATTCAAAATAAATTTAAATTCCTTAATACATAATGGGAGATCCTTAGGTTCCAAATGTGCCAAGGCCTGTAGTGAATAAGGTTCACATATATTAGACTCTAAATCAATATTTAAAACATAATTCTTGTTGAGAAACCAGTCTGCTACTATACGGACTAGAAAGCAGAGGTTATAGAATCTTAGGTTTGGGAGTGCAAGGCCTCCCATCTCTCTAGAAGCCATTAGTTTAGAAAGGGCTATCTTAGCTCTTTTCCCCTGCCAAATATATTGTCCAATTGATGAATTTAGTGACCGTATATCCTTCTCAAACAGAATTAATGGGATATTTTGCAAGATATACAACAATTTTGGAAGCAAAACCATCTTAAATAGAGCGATACGGCCAGAAATTGATAGTGGTAGGGATTGCCAAGATTTAAGCCTTTCTTTAATATATACTAACATTGGAGTTATGTTCACTTTGTAAAGATCTTTTAGATTCATTGGGATTTTAATTCCTAAATATTTCATAGATTCTGTTATCACCCTAAAGGGTATATCTGTTATACTGGTCTTATTTTTCCTAAGCCAAATTATTTCTGATTTTATCGGATTCACTTTGTAACCTGAAAAGATCCCAAAGTAGTCAGTAATATGGAGAAGTTTAGGAATATTTTTTGCTGTATTAGAGATTAGATCGTCTGCATATAGTCCAATTTTTATTTCATGGTTTTGAATTTTTATGCCTTCCAGCGAACACCTAAGCTTAATTGCTAGTGGTTCTATGGCTAGATTGAATAGGAGCGGGGAGAGAGGACAGCCCTGACGAGTGCCCCTCTGTAGTGTAATTGAAGAGGAAATATCGTTGTTGATAATCAGACTTGTAAGAGAGTGATTGTATAAATTTTCTACCAACTTAGGAAAATTACCCTCAATCCCAAACTTTGTTAGAGAGAAAATTAAATGTTTATGACTTACTAAATCAAAGGCTTTTTCTGCATCAATTGATATAATGGCCATGTCCGGGGGATCCACTCCCCCCGCTCCTTGTGAACTTTGTATATATTCCATTGTAACTAGTAGTTCTCTAATTTTTGCTGAGGAGTTACGGTTATTAATGAAACCGGCTTGGTCCGGATGGATTACTGTGATTAGGATAGATTGAAGTCTTTTTGCTAGGATAGAAGCAAGAATTTTATAGTCCGAGTTTAACAATGCAATGGGTCTGTAAGACTCCTTGCATGTGGGGTCCTTCCCTTCTTTTAAGATCAAGGTAGTGAGTGAAGATGCAAAGGAAGACGTAACCTGTTTTTGTTTAATAAAGATATCATTGTAAAGATTGCCCAAATATGGCGCTATCTCTGGAAGTAAAATTTTGTAAAACTCGTTGGGTAATCCATCCGGACCAGCTGCCTTGTTTAGAGGAAGTTTAATGACTACTGCTCTAATCTCTTCCAGGGAGATAGGTGCATTAAGTCTATCGATCTCCTCAATTGTGGCCATTGGAAAATTGATTTTACTACAGAATTCTGTTGCTTTATTTATGTCGAACTCCTTATTAGTGTAAAGTTGTTGAAAATACTGATGGAATACCCTGGTTATTTCTTCAGGCTTAGTTAAAAGCTTCCCATTATGTTGAATTCCATCAATATTAAGACTTTTATTCTCATTCTTAGTTAATCTGTTTAACATTCTGCCTGACTTATTGCCAAATTTATGCAATTTAGCTTGCATCTTAAGCTCATTATTCGTTTCCTGCATTAGGTAGAAGGTGTCTCTCGCCGCTTTAGCTCGTATATATTTTACCCAATTTAAAGGCGTTCCTTCCAGTAAGTATAGATTGTAGGAATTAATCAGTGAATTACAGACTTCCTTCTCTCTTGCCTTTCTTTTTTTGTTCTGAATAACCGAATATGCCAAGATTTCTCCTCTGAGGACTGCTTTAGCAGTTTCCCAGAAGATATCAGAACGTTTAACATAGTTATTATTAAATTGAAAATACTCCTTAAATTTATTCTTAAGGCATTCTTTAAATTTAAAGTCATTGTGAAGGTAGTAGGGGAAAAAGAATCTCTGATTCTTTGGTCTACCGTAAGTAAGGTTAAATTGAAGAGTGATGGGCCCATGGTCCGACAGGAAAATAGGCATTATTTCGGACTTAACCGTGGTCAAACTTAACTGTTCTCCAATTAAAAACAGGTCAATCCTAGATAAAGTTTTGTGTGCTTTAGATAAGCAGGTGAAATCTTGAGTATCAGGATTCTGATGTCTCCAGATGTCACGCAAGGAGAGGACCTGTTTAATTTTATTAATTATTTTGAAATCAAGATTGTCTTTTTTCTGTTTCAAACTTTTAGTATTTTTTCTAAGTCTGTCAATGGGACATTTGGGGGCCATATTAAAGTCCCCACCCAGGATTAAATGTCCTTCAGCCCTTAGAAGAAGTTTTGCCTGTAACGCGTCCCAAAATTCGGGGTCACTTTTATTTGGGCCGTAAACATTGCAAATTGTGTATTTTGCCTGACCTATTTTCACCTTGGCCAAGACATATCTCCCCCCAGGATCCGCCTCAGAGTCCAAAATCTCCACCCGAAGTTTTTTGCCTATAAGAATTGCTACTCCTCTCTTCTTCCCTACACTCGGTGCTATAAGAACTTCTTTTACCCAGGATGATTTTAATTTTAGTGATTCCTCTAGGTCTAAATGTGTTTCCTGTAGTAAGCCAATATCTGTCTGGGCTTTTCGTAGATGTGACAAAATTGCTTTACGTTTAATGGGGGAAGTAATTCCCCCTACATTCCATGATACGATTTTAAATTTTTCCAGATTTTGTGTCATTTTTCTCTACTATATAACAGGGAGGAAAGAGAGAGAGAAAAAAAAAAAAAAAAAAAAAATTATATGTAGAGAACAGGAGGAAGGAAGGGGGGGAAGGGAGGAGAGTCCCAATGCCCCTTGAGAATGCTGGGACCATACATCTATTTCCACATTTAATACAAGAACAAAAAAACCAAAAAAAAACCATATTGGAGCACATATAATAGATCAATAGTCATGACTTATCCCCTGAATCTATCCAGCGAGGGATTTGTAAAGTTTTTCAGCTATTTGAGCATCTTCAGTAATATGTGTTACTCCATTTAGTACCACTTTCAATTTTGAGGGATACATCAGAACCGCCCTATGTCCTTGTTGTATAAATTTTGAACAGATCGGGGCTAATTCCCGTCTTTTTAAGGCGGTATCTGCCGAAAAATCTTGGAAGATCATAATTTTATTACCTTCTATCATAATTGGCTGATTTTTTCGTGCATGCTGCAACAGTAAATCTTTATCTTTGTAATTGAGTAGCCTGGCTATTACCGGCCGGTTTCTATTACTGCCGGTGCCTTCTGACCGTGGAGGGCCTATTCTGTGGGCTCGTTCCACTATGATCGGGGGGTAAGAGGGAGGAATCTTTAGAGCTTTGGTAAGAGTATCGGATATGAAAGAGTCAAGGCTTCCAAATTGTTTATTTTCAGGAAGGCCAATTATTCTAAGATTATTCCGTCTTGAACGGTTTTCTAGGTCCTCTAATCTATCCATAATTTTTTGTAATTTTTTATCTGAGTTCTCAATCTTGGAACTATGGGTGATTGTTTGGTCTTCCAGATCCGATACTCTCTGTTCCATTTCTTGGAGTCTATTCGAAAATTGCCGCACCTCTTGTGTTAAAGAGGAAATATCTTGCTTAATTTCAGATTTGAGAGTTTCAAATTTAGGGGTTAATGCCTCCGCAATATTGGTCACTAGAGACTGCATGTTAAGATTGTCTGGTATATCTGCTAAATTACTAAGACTTGTTTGTTCAGCAACTGAGTCTGATAAATTCTTAAGCTTCTTATCTCTGTGTCTTCCCGTCATATTTGGGGAGGGGTGTTTTGGGGGGTTGGAAAGATATTTATCCATGTACCGCGTGCTTGTGAATTATAAAAAAAGTGCTCCGAAGTGAGGAGAGGGAAAGAAGGAAGGGAAAAAAAAAAAAAAAAAAAAAAAAGGGGGGGGGGGGGGGGAGGGGAGAAAGTGGAATTGTGAGTGTGTGATAAATAATGAGCCAGTTGACAGTAAGGAAAGTGAAAATGTGCCCGTGAGGAAAGTGAAGATTTAGTGAGAAGGGCTGCGGAAGCCTAGGGTTGTAAAAAAGAAAAAGTTGGAAAGCCGTGATTTGTGGTGAGGGTATTAAGTTTAATAATTACTTGAGGGGGTGAATTTATTGTGACTAGTGGTAGTGTGAGTTTATTGCGACAACAGGGATATATCTTTCCTGCCTCCTCTAAGTCCAACCAAGAGGTCTGCAGTCATGTTTTTCCAAGTTTCAGTTTATGTATCTGCGTATATGTTTCTACTCAAGCCAGGCGTGATATATTTCCTCTCTTACAATATTTTACAGCTTATACAGTAAGATTATTTATAAATATGACAGTTAGAGGGCTGTGTTGAACAAGCACCTGTAGGGGGAGGGAGTTGTGTGGGGCAGAATAGCGGCAGTACAGTAAAAGTTATCCTCTACCTGTTCGTAGGTTTTAGGGACACTTATGTATGTATATACAGGAAATGGGGTTATGAGAGAAAATTTTTCTTTTCCGCCCCTCCCCTAATTAACGATATTTGTGTAGTATGTCCTCTCCCCTTTCTTTTAGAGTAAATACAATTATTATTATATTACTGAGGACTCTATTATGATGTGTACATAGCTAACCTAAAAAGCCATGCCTTTTAGTACCTAGGTATTACCTCTTACAATACTTTTTCTTATATAGCTTCTAAGAAATGTAGTAAAAGGCTAGGGCAATTTATCTCTAGATCATTAATTTAGGTGGTAGTCAGATCAGCAATCTTATTCACTAATTCGACAGATAAAGATATGAAAATGCAAAAATAAACAAGATAGATAAAAGACCAGGATCGTAGTCTTAATTCTGACTTAGTTACAATTGCAACTTTAACCTCCTTTCCCTTCCAACCAGAGGTCAATAATCACTATAAAGAAAAAATAAGAGATACAAAATACAAAGGGAGAAAGTTCTCTGGGCAAATGTCTCTCAGATATTAATCCTTTGATATTTCCAGGATCATGATAGAGTCCCGTTCAGCCCAGTGTCACCTTTTTCAACAGTGCAAATCTGAAAGCGTGGGGAATTAAGTTGAGTGTTTATGTTGCTGTTTTATTACGCCTTCAGTATAGTTACTTTTCCCTTGCTTTTATATGTCCCCTTCAGTCGTTCCGTGTGCTGTTAGGCACTTATGATAATCTTCCTATATCTTCTTTTATTCTCCTCTATCTTCCCCCCTTCGGGTATAGCCTTGTATGAGTAATTGTTCTTAAATTAGGGGTAAAAATGTTCTCAACCTTACACCTGGTTATGTGTTCCCCAGTATTCCCGTTTTTTAGTTTAAATGTGGTTTTCGTCGTCTAGAACGGCTGTGCAGTGAGACTTACCCTATCCTCCGCTACCCAGTCGTCCCTCCGATGGTGAGTAAAAGGCCGGAGCAGGTGCGAGAGTGCCAAGAAAAAGCAGGCGCTCCAATTACCTCTTTCACACAACCCGGTATCCTCCAGTGTCTCAAGCAGAGACGTGTCCCACACCCCCTCTCACGCAGCACCGGTGGGAGGGGGGGGGGGGGAGAGCGAGACAGGGGACCTGCGGCAACGGCTTCACAGCTTGTGCTGTTCTCGGCGCCCAACAGGGCTCTCACTGCCTCCTCCCGCGCAGCCTCGGTGGGGGAGGGGGCAGACCAGTCACTGCGAGTTACACAGGGGCAGCAGCACCTTCTCTAGCAAACCGCCGGTCCTCCTTTCTCTCGCAGAATGCCGGTGAGTATGGAAAATACAGTTTAAGCTTGAAGTGGGTGCGGAGGAAAGAAAAAGTCCTTACTTCAAAAAGAATATTGATGTCTCACTGCATCATTGGTTGAAGCCAGGGACAGTTCAGGCATCTGGGACCATTTGCTTTTTCTTTCCCCTGACGTGTGTCTTTAGCCAGGTAACCCCGAGGGGGGAGAGCGTTTCTAATGGTATTCGTGGTACACCAGTATAGCTGGAGACATGATGTATGTTTGTTCCTGCATCAAAGCAGTGGGTTGGTTTTCCACTGCACGGCACCGGAGGAGATGTTGAAGCCTGTCCGTGTAGCAACCCCAGGTAGTGGGGAGGCGCGAAGTTCCTACCGCCAGGTGCTATGAGACTGTAGGAGGAGGCTCAGCAATCAAAACCTTGCTCCTCCTTCACCAGGTGCCTCTAGAACATATAATTTTAAACAACTTTCCAGTTTGCTTACTTACTTTCCAATTTGCTTCATTCTCTTGGTACCATTTGTTGAAGGAGCAGCAATAAGCAACTGGTTTGTAACTGAACACATGGGTGAGCCAATGGCAATTGGTATATATATGCAGCCACCAATCAGCAGCTAGAACCTAGGTTCTTTGCTGCTCCTAAGCTTACATAGATAAACCTTTCATCAAAGGATAACAGGAGATGGAAGCAAATTAAATAATAGAAGTAAATTAGAAATTTGTTTAAAATTGCATGCTCTGTCTTAATCATGAATGTCTAATTATGACTTTACTGTCACTTTAAGCTATAGCTGTACAGTAGCTTATATAGTATTATATAGTAGTGTGGGTGTGCATTTATTCTTTCTTTCTCTCTCTTTTTTAAGTGTATATATTATATATATATATATATATATATATATATATATATATATATATATATATATATCAAACAAAAATACAGACCAGCACTCCCAATGATTCCTGCAACTCCCAGGGTGCACTTAACCACTGCCATATAAATCCAAAAAAATATCAAATTTGAACCCCTTCCTCAGACCTTAAAAGACATTATGGCCCCTATTCAACAAAGGTCTGTCGTACCTGATCCGACAGACCTCGCTGAATGCGGAGAGCAACACGCGATCCGTGTTCAGCATTGCACCAGCTGCTCTTGTGAGCTGCTGGTGCAATGCCGCCCCCTGCATATTCTGTCAATCAAACTGATTGTAATCGATCGGGTTGAATTGCGACGATGTCTGTCCGTCTGCTCAGAGCAGGCGGACAGGTTATGGAGCAGTGGTCTTTAGACTGCTGCTTCATAACTGGTGGCCCTCAAGCTCCACCCGGAGCTTGATAAATGGGCCCCTATGTCTTTTATGGTCTGAGGAAGGGGTTAAAATCCCAGAAACGTCACATTAAAGAGAATTGATGTTCTTTAATACCGGAGAGTGGCTTGATATTTTTTTTGGATATATATATATATATACATACACATATACATACTGTACATACATACACATATACATACTGTACATACATACACATATACATACTGTACATTCATACACATATACATACTGTACATACATACACATATACATACTGTACATACATACACATATACATACTGTACATACATACACATATACATACTGTACATACATACACATATACATACTGTACATACATACATGCATACACACACACACACTGTATATTATTTATTTATTACAACCTCAGAGTTTATTCCAGTAAAGAGATCTTAAAAAACAAAACAACACTAGAAGAACAAATGATATCATACACACCCAATTAAAAAAGGCTGAAGCTTTTCCCAAATGAGTTAAAGGGATATTCACAGTATTCTGAAAAAGGCTTGGTAAGGGTCCACAACCCCATTATTCCAATACTGTGCATATCCAATTAACTTATTTGGTAAAGTTTCAGCTTCTGTGATCTCTACACACACATTATATATACACATACACCATATACACACACACCATATACACACACACACACAACATATACACATGCATACACACACACACACAGAAAATATACACACACAGCATATACACACACAAAACACATACACACACACACACCATATACACACACACAACACAACATACACACACACACACCATACACACAACATACATACATACAAACACACATAACATATACACACACATCATATACACACACACCATATATACACACACACACAACATACACACACACCATACACACACATACCATACACACACACACACATACCATACACACACACACACACCATATACACACACACACACACACACACACACACAGTATATATACACACACACACACCATATATGCACACACAACATACACACACAACATATACACATACACAAAACATATACACATATATACACACACACACACAACATATACACGCACAGCATATACACACACACAACATATAAACACACACCATATACACATACACACACACACACACACACACACACACACACACATACCATACACATACATACTACACAAACACATACCATACACACACACACCATATATACACACACACCATATACACACACATCATATTCACACACAACATACACACACACACAACATATACACATGCACACAACATATACATACACACACACACACCATATACACACACATAACATATACACACACAACATATACACACACACAACATACACACACAACATACACACACATACACACACACATACACACACACACTACATATACACACACAACATATACACATACCCACACCCATACACACACACCATAAACACACACACACCATATACACACACACATAACATATACACACACATAACATATGCACACACACAACATATATACACACACACCACACATACACACACAACATAAACACACACAACATATACACACACAACATATACACACACACACACAACATACACCCACACACAACATACACAAACACACACAACATATACACACATATACACACACAACATATACACACACACAACATATACACACAACATATACACACATATACACACAACATATACACACACACACTCACACACAACATATACACATGCACACAACATACACATACACACAACATATACACACATATACACACAACATATACACACACACAACATATGCACACATATACACACACAACATATACACACATATACACGCACACACTTATTAAAGAACAAAAAAAATCTGTCTAAGTATTTTGGTTGTCTCCTACACTCCTAGAATACATTTACCTTTTCTGCAATGTACTGTTACCCTGTACCGCACTGGAGTTCAGGAAGTGGAAGGAAATTGAAAAGAGAGGAACGTAGCAAATATTTACATTGAGATAGAACGGAACAGTGACACCTGCAGGCAAAAAAATGTTTTAACTGCCACTGCCATTCTTTCTGCAGAGACCCTTCAGTTTCTGCGATAAGAACGCAGATCCCACAGTGCTCTGACTTGGGGGTCACTGGAAGTTCAATATGGCACCTCATGGCAAAGAACTCTCTGAGGATCTGAAAAAAAGAATCGCTGCTCTACATAAAGATGGCCTAGGCTATAAGAAGATTGCCAAGAACCTGAAACTGAGCTGCAGCACGTTGAGCAAGACCATACAGCGGTTTCACAGGACAGGTTCCACTCGGAACAGGCCTCGCCATGGAACAAAGAAGTTGAGTGCAAATGCTCAGCGTCATATCCAGAGGTTGTCTTTGGGAAATAGACCTATGAGTGCTGCCAGCATTGCTTCAGAGGTTAAAGGGGTGGGGTGTCAGCCTGTCAGTGCTCAGACCATACACCACACACTGCATCAAATTGGTCTGCATGGCTGTCATACCAGAAGGAAGCATCTTCTAAAGATGATGTACAAAAAGCCCACAAACAGTTTGCTGAAGACAAGCAGACTAAGGAAATGGATTACTGAAACCATGTCCTGCTCCTGTGGTCCGATGAGACCAAGATAAACTTATTTGGTTCAGATGGTGTCAAGAGTATGTGGTGGCAACCAGGTAAGAAGTACAAAGACAAGTGTGTCTTGCCTACAGTCAAGCATGGTGATGGGAGTGTCATTTTCTGGGCCTTCATGAGTGCTGCCGGCACTGGGGAGCTACAGTTTATTTAGAGAACCATGAATGCCAACATGTACTGTGACATACGGAAGCAGAGCATGATCCCCTCCCTTCAGAGACTGGGCCGCAGGGCAATATTCCAACATGATAACGACCCCAAACACACCTCCAAGATGACCACTGCCTTGCTTAAGAAGCTGAGGGTAAAGGTGATGGACTGGCCAAGCATGTCTCCAGACCTAAACCCTATTAAGCATCTGTGGGGCATCCTCAAATGGAAGGTGGGGGAGTGCAAGGTCTCTAACATCCACCAGCTCCATGATGTCATCATGGAGGAGTGGAAGAGGACTCCAGTGGCAGCCTATGAAGCTCTGGTGAACTCCATGCCCAAGAGGGTTAAGGAAGTGCTGGAAAATAATGGTGGCCACACAAAATATTGACACTTTGGGCCCAATTTCGACATTTCCACTTAGGGGTGTACTCACTTTTGTTGCCAACGGTTTAGACATTATTGACTGTGTGTTAAGTTATTTTGAGGGGACAGCAAATTTACACTGTTATGCAGGCTGTACACTCACTACTTTACATTGTAGCAAAGTGTCATTTCGTCAGTGTTGTCACATGAAAAGATATAATAAAATATTTACAAAAATGTGAGAGGTGTACTCAATTTTGTGAGATGCTGTATATATATATATATATATATATATATATATTAATGCTTTTGGGGGAGAGTGGCAGTTGTGCTAAGATAAATCATAATCATTATATAATTAGATTAAACTAAAATATATATTATCAAGTTCTCATATGTCAAATATGCGCCCCAAATCTAAATGTAGTTTGCATAGCTCTTTAATTCATTACCAGAAAAGAATTGACGGGAAAGAGCACTGTGAAAGGTGAATTAAAGACCTTGATCGGGTTACACAATGAAATAATATTTAAAAAGAAATAAAACAAAAATCACTCTGTCATACTTACAGAACTTCACTTGGATAGGAAGTTTAAAATAGTGCTCTTGGTATATAGACCATCTTCTGCATCCTAAAAGATAAGGAGGTTTAGTACAGCAGCTCCAAGGGCCTGCACTAACGGAGAAGGTCCTTTAGTGCAGGCCCCTGGAAAACGCTGTGCTAAGCCTCCTGTTAACGCGACCGGGGGTCTGTGTACTAGAGAAGAGGGTCAGCGTGGCCCTCTAATGCGCTTCGGTACTTTTCACCTGTAGCAGTAAAACATGTACATTTGTTTAACGAAAATGAATGTAAATGTTCCAAGAATGGTTGGAATTCATTTAGTTTTAATCAAGATGAATATCGAACAGAAAGGGCACGAATATGTGAAATTCAAATTATTTTGAATATTTGGAACAAAAGATTTTGCCCGTGCACATGTCAGATAGATAGATAGACAGACAGACAGACACAGACAGACAGACAGGCAGATAGACAGACAGATCCAGACACAGACAGACAGGCGGATTGTCAGACAGACAAATGGATAATTATTCTACTAGGGGGAAACCAATGGCCCTACTCTTATTATGATGGGACTCTTTGTATCTCTTTGTATCAAAAACATATTTTAGGTCTAAATTACTAGGAGTAACAGTGATTATCTATCTTATGATTTAAGATAGATATAACCTGTGTAGTATACAGAATAGAGTTAATAAAAAGATTGTTTTTAAATAGCCTGTAGTTTTTAGTGAAATAGAAAACATAAACGTATTCTTCCCTTTTGTGCTGCAGCTTTAATTTAGCGTGAAGGGAGAAAAACACTTGTGGCTGTTATAATACATAAACATTTGTGTAATTTAACTGTAGCAGTGGATTTAGCAAAGCGAAAGATCATTTGCAACCATACAATAGCCTGTAGCTTTAGGCAAAGCAAAACCTATTCCATATTATAGTATGACTTGTGCCCCATTATATTCAATTACTGGCTTGTTTCATATTTTAATACACATACCAAAGATTCATAATCATCTGCTGAAGTTTGTAGACACACACTCAAAAAATAATAATAAAAAAAATCCATTTGAAGCTTCATCATGCTATAGCCAGTTGTCTTACCTGAGACACCAGCCTCGTGGCACATTTATGGTTATTGTAGTTTACAGGTTGATAGATTTTTATATTCTGTCCAAGTCAGGATCTTACACCTCCTGGTTTATTATTTAGTAATTTACAGTGCAGTCAGGCATGTTTGGTTTAATGCAGGATAAACTTATAAATCTATTGTTCCTCCACTTGCCGGGCTGGTGTGCAATGAACTACAGAGCTTGATGCGTACATACATTTCAGCTCTGCTTATTTTCTTTGATAGGGAAGCAGGCAATAGATAACACAATGACAGTAACATCCCCAGGGATAGCAAAATGTGAGAGCAGCACACCGTCAGGTTAGTAGGTCATTATTGTATGAGCACTGAGCCATTAATTGACTACTGTTCTATGCTCAGTCTGTGTCAGATTATGAGATCTTGGCAGCAAGGGCTGATTCCTAATAGCTAACTTATGCTTTTTTTCACTATCACCTTCTCTGCTGTGGCTTATGACTTATACATATATGTATATTCCTATTCACTAGATTCATGTGAAAGCCTTTTTCATGGAAATGGCAACTGCTGATGACTATATGATACAATTTATCAATTTATTTCAAGGGAAACCTAATGCAAAAAAGGGAATTTGTTAGCGCATGCCATTTTTGCATTAAAGGGATAGTCTAGAGCAGGCAATTTTAAGCAACTTTCTAATTTACTCCTCTTGTCAATGTTTCTTCGTTCTCTTTGTATCTTTATTTGAAAAAGCAAGAATTTAAGCATAGGATCCGGCCCATTTTTAGTTCAACACCTGTGTAACACTTTCTGATTGATGTCTAAATGTAGCCACCAATCAGCAAGCGCTACCCAGGTGCTGAACCAACAATGGGCCGGTTTCTAAGCTTATATTCAAAAAAAGATACCAAGAGAAAAAAGAAAAAATTATAATAGGAGTAAATTAGAAAGTTGCTTAAAATTGCTTGCTCTATCCAAATCATGAAAGTTTAATTTTGACTAGACTATTCCTTTAATAACTCTATCTTATATTTTGTTTTAAATCCTCCAAAGGGGTTAATACATAGGTAAAGCTCTGATGGGGCATACAAATACTGCAGCTCCATAGCAGGAAATGATTCAGCAGGAGTTGCATTTGCATCTATCCGCCAATTACTGGTTGTGTTTTTCTTGGGGCCTGCTATACTTAACTTACAGAGGTTTTTATCTATATTTACCACTTTGCTAGGTTTAGATACATACGCCTATATTAAGAGTTCTGCGTTAGCCGTCAAAAGCAGCGTTAAGGGGTCCTAACGCTGCTTTTGGCCGCCCGCTGGTATTTAGAGTCAGTCAGGAAAGGGTCTAACGCTCACTTTCAAGCCACGACTTTTCCATACCGCAGATCCCCTTACGCCAATTGCGTATACTATCTTTTCAATGGGATCTTCCTAACCCCGGTATTTAGAGTCTTGGCTGAAGTGAGCAGTAGACCCTCTACCGACAAGACTCCAGCCGCAGAAAAAAGTCAGTAGTTAAGAGCTTTCTGGGCTAACGCCGGTTTATAAAGCTCTTAACTACTGTGCTCTAAAGTACACTAACACCCATAAACTACCTATGTACCCCTAAACCGAGGTCCCCCCACATCGCCGCCACTATAATACATTTTTTTAACCCCTAATCTGCCGACCGCACACCGCCACCACCTACATTGTTCCTATGAACCCCTAATCTGCTGCCACTAACATCGCCGACACCTACATAATATTTATTAACCCCTAATCTGCCCCCCCAACATCGCCGCTACCTACCTACTCTTATTAACCCCTAATCTGCCGACCCGTCCTCGCCGCTACTCTAATAAAGTTATTAACCCCTAAACCGCCGCACTCGCGCCTCGCAAACCCTATAATAAATAGTATTAACCCCTAATCTGCCCTCCCTAACATCGCCGCCACCTAACTTCAAGTATTAACCCCTAATCTGCCGACCGGACCTCGCCGCTACTATAATAAATGTATTAACCCCTAAAATCTAACCCTAACCCTAACACCCCCCTAAGTTAAATATAATTTTATTCTAACTAAATAAATGAACTCTTATTAACTAAAGTATTCCTATTTAAAACTAAATACTTACCTGTAAAATAAACCCTAATATAGCTACAATATACCAAATAATTATATTGTATCTATTTTAGGATTTATATTTATTTTACAGGCAACTTTGTATTTATTTTAACTAGGTACAATAGCTATTAAATAGTTATTGACTAATTAATAGCTACCTAGTTAAAATAATTACAAAATTACCTGTAAAATAAATCCTAACCTAAGTTACAATTAAACCTAACACTACACTATAATTAAATAAATTAAATAAATTACCTACAATTACCTACAATTAAATAAACTAAACTAAATTACAAAAAAAACAAAACACTAAATTACAAAAAATAAAAAAAGATTACAAGAATTTAAAGCTAATTACACCTACTCTAAGCCCCCTAATAAAATAACAAAGACCCCCAAAATAAAAAAAATTCCCGACGCCCAAATCTAAATTACAAAAGTTAACAGCTCTATTACCAGCCCTTAAAAGGGCTTTTTGCGGGGCATGCCCCAAAGTAATCAGCTCTTTTGGCTTTAAAACCCCCCCACAATACCACCCCCCAACATTACAACCCACCACCCACATACCCCTACTCTAACCCAAACCCCCCTTAAATAAACCTAACACTACCCCCCTGAAGAACTCCCTATGTCAGGGTAGGTAAAGTCCAGAGTTAGACCCAAATGCTAGAATGAGGTTAATAACACCCTAGCACAGTGAGTATATACCAGGACCTGACCCTGCGACAGCTGCATATATATATATATATATATATATATACTCACAGTAATAGACTGGAAGATGGCACAGCAGGGTCAGGAGAAGAAACTTCGTGTAGATAGGGTTAATTAATAGAGTAATCAAGCAAGCAATGTTCAGCAACGTGTAATCAGGCAGGTAGGGGTTAACCAATAGAATAGTCAGGCAAGCAATGTCCAGCAACGTGTAATCAGGCAGGTAGAGGTTAATCAGTAGAGTAATCAAGCAAGCAATGTCCAGCAACGTGTAATCAGGCAGGTAGGGGTTAACCAGTAGAGTAATCAAGCAAGCAATGTCCAGCAACGTGTAATCAGGCATTTAGGGGTTAACCAATAGAATAGTCAGATAAGCAATGTCCAGCAATGTGTAATCAGGCAGGTAGGGGTTAACCAGAAGAGTAATCAGGCAAACAATGTCCAGCAACGTGTAATCAGGCAGGTAGGAGTTAACCAATAGAATAGTCAGGTAAGCAGTGTCCAGCAACGTGTAATCAGGCAAGTAGGGGTTAACCAATAGAATAGTCAGGTAAGCAGTGTCCAGCAACGTGTAATCAGGCAGGTAGGGGTTAACCAATAGAATAGTCAGGTAAGCAGTGTCCAGCAACGTGTAATCAGGCAGGTAGGGGTTAACCAAAGGAATAGTCAGGTAAGCAATGTCCAGCAACGTAATATCAGGCAGGTAGGGATTCAGGGTTCAGAATTAAGTAGGCACAGGTTCAGAATATCACAGATAAAAATGTACTCACTTAGCCAACAAGTAAAAACATACAGGCCCCGAGGAGAGGAGATGCCGGAATAAGAAGGCCTCCTGCCGTCAGCAGAAGGGGCCGACAGGAACAGGGTTGCTAAGCAACCAAGAAAGCGCTACCGCGCTGACACATAGGAAAAAAGGAAGCGTTCAGCAGCTGAGCGATCGCGACACCCTACCTTGAGCCGTGTTCACCCAGCCGGGCACCGATGGACCAAAAGAGGACATCCGGAGCGTCAGAAGTCTTCATCCTATCCGGGCCGAAGAGGACATCCGGACCGGCAGACATCTTCATCCAAGCGGCATCTTCTATCTTCAAGACCTCCCGCACAGAACATCCTCCTTCCCCGACGACTACCCGACGAATGAAGGTTCCTTTAAGTGACGTCATCCAAGATGGCGTCCCTCGAATTCTGATTGGCTGATAGGATTAGGGGTTAATACATTTATTAGAGTAGCGGCGAGGTCTGGTTGGCAGATTAGGGGTTAATAAGTGTAGGTAAGTAAGCGGCGACGTGGGGGGGGCAGATTGGAGTTAATAAATATAATATAGGGGTCGGCGGTGTTAGGGGCAGCAGATTAGGGGTTCATAGGGATAATGTAGGTTGCGGCAGATTAGGTGTTAATAATAATATGCAGGTGTCAGCGATAGCGGGGGTGGCAGATTAGGGGTTAATAAGTGTAAGGTTAGGGGTGTTCAGACTCGGGTACATGTTAGGGTGTTAGGGGCAGACTTAGAAACTGTTTCCCCATATTAAACAATGGGGCTGCGTTAGGAGCTTAACGCTGCTTTTTTGCAGGTGTTAGGTTTTTTTCTGCCCAAACTGCCCCATTGTTTCCTATGGGGGAATCGTGCATGAGCACGTTTTTCCAGCTAGCTGCTACCGTAAGCAATGCTGGTATTGAGGGTTGAAGTGGTGGTAAATATGCCTTTACGCTCCCTTTTTGGAGCCTAACGCAGCCCTTCAGAGAACTCTCAATACAAGTGTTGTTTAGAAGCAGTGCTAGAAAAAAAAGACGCGTAGCTAATGCACCCCTTTGGCCGCAAAACTCTAAATCTAGGTGATAGTTATCTAGAGTCATCAATGCAAACATTATATATGCTATGAATTAGAGCATGTCATTATCTTACTAGGCTGTCCTCTTAATGGTCAATTCTTCTTTCATTAACTCCTCCCTCCCTGGAGGGCTTGTAAAGCATTACAATACCGTTTCTAACTATCAAAGCACTGTTTTTATATTCTGCAAGAACTATATGAGGTATCTGCTATGTGATGCTTAATGTATCCACAGAAAATGTCTACATAGAACCTTTAGTAATGTAAACCAGATTCTGTTCCAAGATGAATTTTCTGTACTTTGAAGACATAAAATCATTACCCTATTTTTTCCACATGGTGCCAAAAAAAGAGGACATTTTACCTGTCATTTTATATCTATAAAGTTTTATTTACCTACAGGATCACATATCCAATCCATCTTATCTGATGGGGTCACCAAGTCGGGTCTTCAACCTTAGGCTACATTTTTATCCATTTCATTTTTCACATTCTGAGACACCGTCTATTGTCTTGTGTTCCTTTTACCTTACTGGTCACTAATATTTCTTTGATTGGTTAATATTTATGAAATATTAGTATGCCAGAAGACAGCAAATAAAACATGGAAAGGTTGAGTACATTATTACTTCATTTATATAAGCCTACCCATAATACACTGCTTATAACTTGCAAAGAGTGGGTCAATACAAATTCCAGGTTACTGTATAGATGGAGTATATATTAAAGTAAACAGTTGCCTTTTACTTGTCTTTAAAGAGACATGGAAGTCAAAATGAAACTGTTAAGCTTCTCAAATAGCATACAATATTTTTTTTCATGTTATGAAATTGATTTCTTTTTCTCAGTATATGTTATAGAAATAAAACCCTTTTTTATGAGGACCTACTAAGGCAGGCACTAGAGCATACACTTGTCTTGAACACTGTATAGCAGTAATATTTGCTACCTCAGTATGCTCTCGTGGAAAGGAGCTCAGTTTCAGCAAAGGAGGCAAAAAGAAAGAGGAAAATTTGATAACAGAAGTATAATTGAGAAATATTGTATATGTTATGCTCTATGGATTATGAAAGTTGAATTGTGACTTATATGTCCTTTTAAATAAGGGTCTAAGTAGTATAGGGTTTATTGCAGTGGGAGTTTAACATATTATGGAGTTAATTGCCGTGGTAGTCTTGCATAGCAAAAGATTATTACTATAGTCGAGTGGCAGAGTTGGGCAATGGGTGCAGAGGATAGAAGGTTAATTGTTGGATACTAGCAGTTGATGTGTTTAGGGTTTTAGTAGAGGGGGTCATGGTTAGGGATTATGACACAGTGGTCAGGGTATTACAGGTGCTCTTATATATAAGGAAAAACTGGTACCTACCTATATTACATAACTTATTTTAATTCAGTGCAGAGGATCTTTTATAGTGATAAATCTACACCTAGACATGACAGGTGTAAAGAAAAATGAGTTGGGCCAGCATATAACATGTATGGAATAAGTTTTTGTGATGCTTTCTGCTCACATAAAAAAACTAACAGGGAGCTTAAAGGCACAGTCTACACCAGAATTGTTATTGTTTGAAAAGATAGATAATCCCTTTATTACCTATTCCTTAGATTTGCATAATCAACACAGTTATATTTATACACTTTTTACCTCTGTGATTATCTTGCATCTAAAGCTCTGCGAACTGCCCCCTTATTTTAGTTCTGTTGACAGACTTTCATTTTAGCCAATCAGAGCTGGCTCACCTGAACTCCACATGCGTGAGCACAGTGTTATCTGTATGACACCCATGAACTAATACCCTCTAGTGGTGAAAAACTATCAAAATGCTTTTAGATAAGAGGCGTCTAAGAAATTAGCATATGAACCACCAAGGTTTAGCTTTCAACTAAGAATGCCAAGAGAACAAAGAAAAATTGGTGATAAAAGTAAATTGGAAAGGTGTTTAAAATGACATGCCCTATCTGAATCATAAAAGATTATTTTGGACTAGACTGTCCCTTTAATTCCTATCAGGGATTTTAGTTACATTCACCTAGATTACAAGTTTTGCGTTCGGGTAATTTCAGCGTTAAAACAGCACCGCAGCCATTACAAGTCTTGTCGGTATAGCTGTACCACAAGCCTTTTAGCCTGCAATGCAACGTCAGTCCCGCACACGTAAAAATTACGTTTTTTCATGGGACTTCCATAGCGCCGGTATTACAAGTTTTGCGGTAAGGCTAAAAAGCTTGCATTCCAGCCTATACCCCCATCTGAGAGCAGTAGTTATGAGTTTTTATGCAACAAAACTGTTACATAAAACTAATAACTAAACTGTTACAAAGTGCACTAAACACCCATAAACTACCTATTAACACCTAAACCGAGGCCCTCCTGCATTGTAAATACTAGATTAAAATTATTAACCCCAATCTGACGCTCCTGACATCGCTGCCACTAATAAAAAATTTTAACCCCTATTCCGCTGCTCTCCGACATCGTCACCACTATAATAAAGGTGACGATGGGCTATTGGTAGTTTATTATAGATTAGGTTTTTTATTTTGGGGTGTTTTTTTTTTAAATGGGTATTAGAATAGGAATAATTGTTATTATTTTTCATGATTCGTTTGTTATTTTGTGTAATGTGTTTTTTTGTTTTGGGTGGGTTTTTCTTTTTAGAATAGACATTTATTTTATTTTTAATGGGCAGCAAAAGAGCTGAATGCCCTTTTAAGGGCAATTCCCATACAAATGCCCTTTTCCGGGCAATGAGTAGATTAGGTTTTACTTTATTTTGTGGGTTTGGGGGTGGGTGTTTGTATACTGTTAAGGGGTGTTTGATTTTCTTTTTTAGGTTTTTTATTTTCTGTAATTTTAGTGTTTTTTTATTTTTTGTAATGTTAGGTTTTAGTGTAAGGCAGCTTAGGTTTTATTTCACAGGTAAGTTTGTATTTATTTTAACTAAGTAGTTATTAAATAGTTAATAACTATTTAATAACTAGTTACCTAGTTTAAATAAATACAAACTTACGTGTGAAATAAAAGTTAGGGGGTGTTAGGTTTAGGGATTAATAGTTTAATTGCGATGTATTGGGGCTGACGGTTTTGGGGTTAATAGGTTTAGTTTAGTAGTTACAATGTGGGGGGCTGGAGGTTTAGGGGTTAATACTTTATTATAGTGTTGGCAATGTGGGGAGGTGGCGGTTTAGGGGTTAATAGGTTTATTTAGGTGTCAGCAATGTCAGGGCAGCGGATTAATAATAACTTTTATTAGTGTCGTCGATGTCGGGGAGCGGCAGAATAGGGGTTAATAACTTTTATTAGTTTCAGCGATGTCGGGGTGCAGCGAAATAGGGGTTAATAACTTTAATTAGTATCGGCGATGTTGGGGAGCGGCGGAATAAGGGTTAATAACTTTTATTAGTGTCGGTGATGTTGGGGGCGGCGAATTAGGGGTGTTTAGATTTGGGGTTTATGTTAGGGTGTTAGGTTTAAAAGTAACTTTCTTTTCCCCATAGACATCAATGGGGTTGCATTACAGCGATCTCCATTCCACGATCGCAGGTGTTAGTTTTTTTCTAACACTCTCTCCCCATTGATGTCTATGGGGGAAAGCGTGCACAAGCACGTAAACTTAGCCCTTGGCTTTTGTGCAGACCATAAAGCAAAGCACAAGTAGGGTTTTCAGTAACTCGTAATGGCAGCGCTATGAATAACATTATTTTTATGGCGTTATTTTTGCACCCTGTTTAGCACAAAACTGGTAATCTAAGTGATAGTTATAAATTAAATCATTTTATTTTAAAGAGTAGAATAAACATTGAGCATAATTAAAAGTTGCAATCAAGTGTTAAAATTGGTTTAAAATGTTTACAGACTTCATATTGAATTGAATTAAAATCAAACACCTGTGAGCAAGTATCTCCAATTACATCAGGAAATATATTTTTTATCAGTTCCATAAGAGTTGTATTACTAAATCTAGAATTTAGGAGTCTGTTTGACAGCCATTTGTAAAGTGCACTGCATGGGACTGGACATGATGATAGCTGAGTGGATAGAGTATTGATTAAAGGATAGATGGCAGAATGTCATGGTAAATGAACTACATTCAGATGAGAGGAAGATTAGAAGTCGAAAGTGTCAAGAACCTGTTTTGTTTAATATTTGCATCAGTCATGCAGTAGTGAACATTAAGGGAAGACATTCCTAAAAAATACTTGCATCTGTGACAAGGGGCAGTTACAAATCTCTTTGAATTCCTCAATCTTTGAGCTGCAATGTTGCGGCATATTTTTTCAATGAGATTTTAGTTTCACAAATGAATTTGAATGAATTTGAGCAAATGTGTCTCATCTCAGATAAATGCTGGTTACCACCTTTTAATAATCCCCCAATCATCTGTGCCAAGGCTCTTAGCTGCATATGTGGTAAGCAATTACTAGCAATTTACACCAGTGTTCTAAGGTACTAGTTAGCTTGTAATACTGTAAGGAAATCAAGAATGCCTGTAACATGCATATGGCTATCCTTAAAATCAATAAATCAAACAATCAGTCAATCAATTAACCAATCTTGCATTATGTATAAAATAGGAGTAGTTTGAATCTTTATGGACTAGATTAACTTCACTAGAGGTTAACATTTTTTTCCAGGTAGCTCTTGTTTTACAAGTTGAAAGTGAAAATGGTGTGCTTGGACGCAACCCGATGAACCCAAAAAGTTAACCACAGGATATTGCATATCATATGCACCCCATTGACTTCAATGGAGAAAGGAAGTTTAAAAAACACCTATACTCGCACACTAACCCCCGTCGCAAAAAACATATTACTCTAATAGCCTCTAAACTGCCCCATACCCCTACTCTTTTAACTCTGCTACATTATGAACCCCTTATCCACCACATCCACCATCACAAATTACCCCACTACACTATTAACCCCTAATCTTCTAAATCCCCCATCGCAAACTACCTTGCTACACTATTAACTACTAATCTGCCTTATCCACCATTGCAAACTACCTCCCTACACTATTAACCCCTAAAATACCATAATCCCCATCGCTATGAACTCCTACCCTAACAACCCCTAAACTGCCACAACCCCAACCTATTAACCTTTTAATCTGTAATAACCCCCTATACTACTTAACCTGTAAACCACCATTACCCCCACTCCAATAACCCCTACACTACTTAACACGCTAACAGCTATCACTCCAAGACACCTAACTTAAGTCCCCCTAAATTACAAAAAAATAACAAACCTACCAGCTAAAAAAGAAAAAAAAGCATTAACAAAAAAATAAATAAATACCAGTAAAAGCTAAAACTACCATAAAAAAGCCCTCCCTAAAAAAATAAAATATTAAAACTAAATTACCCCCCCAAAAAAAAACTATCTTTAAAAAAGCCTAATCTATAAATCTCCCGGAAAAGTTCATTTGTTGGGCAGTGTCCTGGTTAAATTGATTATAGTTCTTTTGCCAAAAAAGCATTCCCTAAAAAAGTAATCTAAAAATCGCCCTGAAAAGAGCATTTGTTGAGCAGGCAGTGCGCTGGTTAAAGTGATTATAATAATTCTTTTGCAAAAAAAACCCTATACTAAATCTGAACCCCCACAAAAAAACTAATGCTAACTCAAAAGTTTTACTTACTATCTTGAATTCGGCACCTCTGGGGGGCAGCAGCGGGTCCATGGCGTTGGTGGTCATCTGGCGGTGGTCCTCATGCGGTTTTTACCCAAGCATACCAATTTATTGTATGGTTTTATCGTGTATCTCTGGCTTTTTCTAGTTATGTGTTACATTTTTTGACTAAGCCCAATACATGTATGACTTGATCAATAAGGATGCGTAGAGTAGCAATATAGCTGTACTCTCGATCACTTTTAATCTAGTTGAAAGCTAAAAGCTGCAGTCTTTGTAATATAAAAGAGACATAAACAACTTTTTTTGCACTAAACAGGGTACAAAACTAATGGCAAAAAAATTGCATTATTTCACTCTCCATAGCGCTGCCATTACGAGCTACTGAAAAGCCTCCTTGTGCGTGCTATATGGTGCCGTTAAGCTCCATACTGCACAAAAGCCAAGGGCTGATTTGACGTGCTTGTGCACCCTTTCCCCCATAGACATCAATAGGGAGAAAGTGTTAGAGAAAAAACTAACACCTGAAGTGTGTAATGAAAAATCTCCGTAACTCAACCCCATTGATGTCTATAGGGAAACAAATGTAATGTTAAAACCTAACACCCTAGCATAAACCCCTAATCAAAACACCCCTAATCCGACATCCCCAACACCTAAATAAAGTTATTAACCCCTAATCCGCCACTCCCGACATTGCTGACACTAATAAAAGCTATTAACCCCTAATCCGCCATTCCCCGACATCACCGCCACTAAATAAAATGATTAACCCCAAACCTCCGGCCTCCCATATCTCTGCTACTAAATAAACCTGTTAACCCCTAAACCTCCGGCCCACCCACTAAATAAAACTATTAACCCCCAAACCTAACACCCCCCTAACTTTAAATTAAAATTACAATATAACGATATTTAAATAAATAAAAACTTACCTGTGAAATAAAAATAAACCTAACATTAAACTATAAATTAACCTAACATAACTATTTTAATAAAATAAAAAAATACTACCAATTTAAAAATCTAAATTACAAATTTAAAAAAAAAACCTAACACTACAAAAATATTTAAAAAATCTAAAATTACAACAAATTATAAACACTTAATTACAAAAAATAAAAACACTAAGCTTACAAAAAATAATAAACAAAATTATCAAAAATAAAAACAATTACACCTTATCTAATAGCCCTATAAAAATAAAAAAGCCCTACAATAAACTACCACTAGCCCTTAAAAGGGCCTTTTGTAGGGCATTGCCCTAAATTAAACAGCTCTTTTACCTGTAAAAAAATACAAAGTCCCCCCAACAGTAAAAACCACCACCCAACCAACCCCCCAAAATAAAAAAAAAACTTACTCTAAAAAAAACCTAAGCTACCCATTGCCCCTAAAGGGGCATTTGTATGGGCATTGCCCTTAAAAGGGCATTCAGCTCTTTTTCACTGCCCTTAAAAGGGCATTCAGCTCTTTTACAATCGACCTTAGCCATAATCTAAAAAAAAAAAAAAACACCCAAAAAACAAACAAACAAACAAATAAAAAAAACACACCCCATTAAATCTAGTCACAGTTCCTGAAGTTCGGACATCCATCTTCATCCAGGCGACGAGAAGTCTTCATCTAGGTGGCGACACCTTCATCCATCTCAGGGACATCTTCTATCTTCATCCAGGCGGCTAGGAGCAGAGCTATCCTGGAAGCCGATCCCATCCTGCGCAGAGCGTCCTCTTCATATGGTCACCGCCGTACACTGAAGTTGAATGCAAAGTAGCCATTTCAAAATGGTGTTCCTTGCATTCCTATTGGCTGATTTGATTCTTGAAATTCAAATCAGCCAATAGGATAAGAGCTTCTGAAATCATATTGGCTGTTCAAAACAGCCAATAGGATGAGCGCTTCTGAAATCCTATTAGCTGTTCAAAAAAGTTCTCAACTATTTTAAGTTGCATTTGGAAGGCAATTATGCCAACTATAAAATTTTAAATTAGAACATGAGTTGGAAGAATAATGAATGATGTATCAATAAAACTTTGTAGGGAAATTAAGACTGTTATCATCTTTCTAATTTACTTCTATTATAAAATGTACTTCATTTTCTTGGTATCCTTTCTTTTAAAGCAGTAAGAAATGTGTAGGAGCCGATTTTTAACTGTGTTATACATTTGCAAGAACAGTAGGTGGCAGCAGTGTTTCCTATTATGTACTGCTCCAGAAATGTGCACGCTGCTTATCTAGATATCTTTTTAACAAAGAATCATCTAGATTACAAGTTTTGTGCTATAGAGGGTGCGAAACGAATGCAACAAAAGTTGCGTTATTTCACACTCCATAGCACTGCCATTACGAGTTTCTAAAAAGCCACCTTGTGCGTGCGATATGGTGGCGATGAGCTCCATTCCGCACAAAATCCAAGGGCTGCTTTGACGTGCTCGTGCATGCTTTCCCCATAGACATCAATGGGGAGAAGGTGTTAAAAAAAACACCTGAAGCACGGAATAGCGACCACCGTAACACAACCCCATTGATGTCTATGGGGAAAAAGTTACGTTTAAACTTAACACCCTAACATAAACCCCAAGTCTAAACACCCCTTATCTGCTGCCTCCAACATCGCCGAACCTAAATAAAGTTATTAACCCCTAATCTGCCGCTCCCTGACATTGCCACCACTATAATAAAGTTACTAAATTACAAAAAATAACAAACACTAAATTACAAAAAAATAACAAATGAAATGATCAAAAATAAAAACAATTACACCTAATCTAATAGCCCTATAAAAGTAGAAAAGTCCCCCAAAATAAAAAAAAGCCTAGCCTACAATAAACTACCATTAGCCCTTAAAAGGGCCTTTTTGTAGGGCATTGCCCTAAAGAAATCAGCTCTTTGACCTGAATAAAAATACAAAGACCCCCTCAGCAGTAAAACCCACCAACCAACCAACCCCCCAAAATAAAAAAACCTAACTCTAAGAAAAACCTAAGCTACCCATTGCCCTGAAAAGGGCATTTGTATGGGCATTGCCCTTAAAAGGGCATTTAGCTCTTTTGCATTGCCCTTAAGACATTAAGCTCTTTTAAAAAAGCCCAAACCCTAATCCAAAAAAAAACAAGCAGAAAAGTAAAAAAAAAAAACTAACACTAACCCCCGACGATCCACTTACAGTTTCTGAAGTCCGGACATCCAGGCAGCAAGAAGTCTTCATCCAGGCGGGCGAGGTCTTCATCCATCCAGGCGGCATCTTCTATCTTCATCCCGGCGGCGCGGAGCGGGTCCATCCTTCAATACATCCGGCGCGGAGCATCCTCTTCATACGGTCACTTCTTCACTACTTCAAATCAGCCAATAGAATTTCAGCAGCTCTCATCCTATTGGCTGATTTGAACAGCCAATAGGATTTCAGTAGCTCTCATCCTATTGACTGATTGGAATTTCAAAAATCAAATCAGCCAATAGGAATGCAAGGGACGCCATTTTGAAAATGCTCCCTTGCATTGAAGGTTCAGTGTATGGCGGCGACCGTATGAAGAGGATGCTCCGTGCTGGATGTCTTAAAGGATGGACCTACTCCACGCTGCCGGGATGAAGATAGAAGACACCACCGAGATGAAGATAAAAGATGCCGTCTGGATGAAGATAGAAGACGCCGCCTGGATGGGTGAAGACCTCGCTGCCTGAATGAAGACTTCTCGCCACCTGGATGTCCGTACTTCAGAAACCGTAAGTGGATCATCGGGGGTTAGTGTTATATTTTTTTTTAAATAAAGTATTTTTTATTGAAGCATACATGTGAAGACATGGGGACCTATTTATTAAAGGTCTTGCGGACCTGATCCGACAGTGCGGATCAGGTCCGCAAGACCTCGCTGAATGCGAAGAGCAATACGCTCTCTGCATTTAACATTGCACTAGCAGCTCACAAGAGCTGCTGGTGCAATGCCGCCCCCTGCTGACTCGCGGCCAATTGGCCACCAGCAGGGAGGTGTCAATCAACCCGATTGTACTCGATCGGGTTGATTTCCGGCGATTCCTGTCTGCCTCATCAGAGCAGGTGGACAGGGTTATGGAGCAGCGGTCTTTAGACCGCTGCTTCATAACTGCTGTTTCTGGCGAGTCTGAAGACTCGCCAGAAACACGGGCCCACAAGCTCGGTTCGGAGCTTGATAAATGGGCCCCATGGTTACCGAATGTACAGTCACAGGCTCAATGTAACAATATTTCAAGAATCACACAAATGCCACCAAATAACAGATACAAAAAACTAATGCAAGAGAAATAAACATCTTCAAATTGGTGAGAGAAATAAAACTGCAATGTCCTGAGCCTGAATGTGACCAAATTTTTTCCTTTTTATGTATGTGGTGAAGCATTTAGTTTACTGGTGGATAGAAAGGTATGGGTGGAAATGGCTTAAGCTACACCTACAAATAGTAATGAGGTATAATAGTAATTGGTTATTGGTATGTAATGTTGAATAGGGAAAATCAGCAGGCAAAAGCTGCTTTTAAATGGGGGTGTGGGGGGGTGAGGTAGTATGATATGGCTCCAAAGGAAGACAACAATTATAATGGATAATGGAATGTAGCCGAGAGAACAATACAGTTATTGCGGAAGTGAAATTTATGAATATGATTACTCTAAGAGTTGCTAGGTGTTGGTGATATCTCTTACTGGATGTGGAGAGTTGTCATTAATTATATTTTGAGGTGGGTAGTTAGGATTTGAGTTATACTTTATCTATGGGTATAGTAAATGAAGGAAGAGGGTACCTGGAGAAGAAGAGAAGGATTCTCTCTCTAGAGATGGGAGGAGATTGTAGGGTAATGGGCGAGTAAGTTGGATTGTGTGTATTATGAGAATGAATAGACATAAAAGTGATTTACAAGAGAAATTAGTATAAGACAATAAAGTGGAGGTCGGAAGTAGTGGGTCCGGTTAAAAGGGTGAGTTATGTTATGGGTACATAGGGTACTGAAAGTAAGTTAAGTATTGTGTTGATTGATAATAATAATAGTGTGTGTCTACCTGTAGCAGAGTTAGGGTGTAACCTCTACCAAAGAGGGAATGCCAAATGGATATTATATGAAAAAAGGACAAAGAGAGGAAGTGGAATATAGTTAAACCACTACATAATAATTAGGCTAAGGGTGAGCTACGAAACTTCAAGACAGGCGAATTTATAACATATAATTCTAGATATGTTAATCTATATTCTCATTGAAGGTTATATAGGGTCCCTGGGTTTAGCTAAATTAATATACACAGAGATGTACCAACCACTGGAGGTACAAGTTACTCCTTAGAAAAGTATCATTACTGTATATTCGTGTGAACCCACAGAACATAATAAGAAGGAACAAAGCCAACACAATTAGGAAAAACTTTGACTGCCTTGAAATTAAAAGGAAAAAACAAGTAGTGCATACCTAGCATATAGGTAGTCATTATTCACATAAGTATGTCAAAATGTCCTTTTTGGAGCAAGGAGCTGTTGTTTAAATGTCTAATTGGGGCCATATCTGGGGTCAATTCTCAATGGATAAGGAAAAAAGTAGATTTGAATGTCCTCACTGGATGTAACCTAAAAAGAAAAAGCATATAAAACTGCTGCAACCCGCATAATAAAGAAACAGAAGGTTAAGGTGTAAATAATACGTAACAAAAGAGAATTCTCAGTAAAGGATACTTATAATCAAGGGCTATAACCAAAAGCCCGAATGGAAAGAGAATTGGTTTTGGAGTGTCTAGGAATATTCAATTCCGAGAACCAAATCCAGTGACCAGGTGAGGGTGCTCATTTAGTTGTCATCTCTGAAAGCAATCTTGTTGGTTAGGCCCTTTTGGAGGCGGTTGCCACACAGGGGCTGCAGTGTTGAGTTCTCTGGGGTGGTCCTTCGGTTTGACATTCTGCTCTGGTGATAGATATAGGCTTACAGGCCTAAGTAGTTTCATCCCTTGATCCAGGGAGGAGATGATATATGAGTGATCCTCTTATTGGAAGAAAACCTTAACTGGGAACCCCCACCTATACTTCACATTATTTTCCCTTAGGCATTGGGTAAACTGTTGGAGTGAGCGTCCTATCCTCAAGGTCTGCCAATTTAGATTCTAGGTCTGTAATCATGTCTGATAATGATTGTGTATAGGATAACAGACTCGCATTATCTACGGCAAGATCCTCATGCTTCCTCTCCAAGGTTTTGGTACGCTCCCCTAGAGATGATATGTCTCTTTTTAATTCAGTGACCGACAGTTTGAGGTCCTGCTTTAGAGAGGTATAATTGGTGTCCATTTTATCTGAGAGAGCTTTAATGGAGTCCAGGATAGAAGAGTGTGAAGATATAGATCTGCCAGTAGTTTGGTTTTAAAACTTATGAACTCCCTTAGATGAGGCTATGGAATCCCTGGAATCCTCATCGGACACATCCTGATCTAAGAGGGTTTTACTGTTGAAGTGATCCGTCAAAGTTCTTTTAGGATAGTCTGCCTGCTTTTGTTTTTTCCTTTGAGAGTGCACCATGTTGGCAAGTAAATGACTTTGTTAATAAAGACGTAAAGCACAACACAAATGATATATTCCAAGTTGGGAGCATGGATTGGAGAGAGTATTCCTGGCACCCCCTATCTAATGGGTTTAATCCTGCATTATTAGGGTTTCAGACCAGTTGTGTAAGTAGATTAGAGTAAATGTAATGGTCAGTAGGCTGGAAGGCAAGCCCCTCTCCTGGGGATTTTCTCCCTCAGAGCGATGTGGGAGAAGGTACTGGAATATGACCTGCAGTCAATCAAGATCAGTGGGAAAGGGTGGAGAGGGACCTGTTGGCAGAAACTGTTTACTAGAGTGATTATAGAGTAGTCTTTTAAAACCATGAAACAGTAGTAATGTCCTTTTATAAACTTCTTGCAGGGTTAAGAAAAGCAAAAATGTAATAGGAGTCTAGGGTAGAAGGCATAAGTAACAGTAAGAGGCCACTAGGCCTGGAATACAGAGGGAGTTGACTGCTGAGTAGGCTTTATGTATAAATAAAATCTGTTCTAATTGTCCCCTATAAATGCTTAGTGCAGATTTAGATATAGGTGGTAGGAGGGGTATGTTTTGAGTCTTTCAGATAGTGGATACCAGATTTAGGTGGCTGGGAGCATAATTGGGAAGTAGGCCGATATGAAATGGCTATGTACTGGCCACGTGGGATGTCACTTGCCGTTAATGCTTAGTAAGCTCAATAGGATAAAATAGGGAAAATCACTGTTGGAACTGAAAACCCCTTGAGATCTAGGGATAGCCACAGGCTGCATGTCTCATATAACCCCCATCTCTTTAACTATAGTGCCCACAAGTGTCAGATTTATACTGAGGCCTTGAGTGCTGCATCAATTAAGCGTATCTGGTAGTATGATGCTCTGACGGTTGCTCCTTGAGCAGCTGGGTATATGTGGTGAGATCCGAGGTTCTCTTGCGGCGTGGAGTTACAGGGCGGTGAGTAATTTCTCCCGATCGGGAGTTTCCTGAAGCTAGGTAGAAACAATGTAGTCGGGCAGCTGATCGCCGAAGTTGTGAGGGGTTGATTGCGGTCTATCTGGCTAGGGATGCCGCCAATTCTGCCAAAATTTGACCCCTGCTGCAAGTTCCAAGTCCATCCACCTTTGGATATAAATTTGCCGATGTAGAAAGTTAGTTTTTATGTATTTTACATGTTAAACGTACAGAGCTCAGTGAAAGCATGTACTCTCCGCTACAAGGCAAGCTCCGCTGTGTTAGTTGGTTTTTTTTTTTAACTTTTATTGGGTGTTTTTTTTTTAGATTAGGTTTTTTTTTGTTTTTTTAAAAGAGCTAAATGCCCTTTTAAGGGCAATGCAAAAGAGCTAAATGCCATTTTAAGGGCAATGCCCATTCAAATGCCCATTTTCAGGGCAATGGGTAGCTTAGGTTTTTTACTTTGGGGGGTTGGATGGGTGGTGGGTTTTACTGTTGGGGCGTCTTTGTATTTTTTTCAGGTAAAAGAGCTGATTTCTTTAGGGCAATGCCCTACAAAAGGCCCTTTTAAGGTTTAATTGTTTTTATTTTGCATAATTTCGTTTGTTATTTTTTGTAATTTAGTGTTTGTTATTTATTGTAATTTAGTATTTTTTATTTTTTGTAATTTTAGAATTAATTTTTTTTAGTAGTGTTAGGTTTTTTTAATGTGTAATTTAGTTTATTTAATTGGTAGTTGTTTTTAAATTTTAGTATAATAGTTGTTAGGTTAATTGTTAGTTTAAACTTAGGTTTAATAGGTTCAGTTTATGGGTTAATAGTTTAATTTATTTTTTTGCGATGTGGGGGGCTTGCGAGTTAGGGGTTAATAGGTTTATTTAGTGGTGGCAATGTCAGGGAGCGGCGGAATAGGGGTTGATAACTTTTATTAGTGGCGGCGATGTGGGGAGCGGCAGATTAGGGTTTAATAACTTTATTATAGTGTTTGCAAAGCGGGAGGGCGGCGGAATAGGGGTTAATAGGTAGTTTATGGGTGTTAGTGTACTTTGTAACATTTTAGTTATGAGTTTTGTGTAACAGTTTTGTTGTGCAAAACTCATAACTACTGCTCTCTGGTTGCAAAATGGATCATGTCGGTATAGGCTGGAACGCAAGCATTTTAGCCTCACCGCAAAACCTGCAATAATGGCGCTATGGAAATCCCACGCAACAACGTAATTTTTTTGAGTGCGGGATTGACGTTGCGTTACAGGCTAAAATGCTTGCGGTATAGCTATACCGATTAGACTCGTAATGACCGTGTTACTGTTTTTACGCTGAAATTGCATTTTTTAGCATTAAAACCATAATGCAAAACTTGTAACCTAGGTGAATAATAAGAACAAAGTAAATCGTATAATATAAGTAAATTGAAACATGTTTTAAAAAATTGTTTGCTATGCTTAATCGCAAAAGAAAAATTTTGCGTTTCATGTCCCTTCGGGTAAAATTGCAACACATGTTAAACATAATTTAAATATCCATTAATTCATTATAATTCTACTAAATAAGTATTTCTTATCGATTTCCAAAAAGGATAAACCATTGCTGGATGTATGTCGTTTTCCTGCCATTTTGTTTTCTATATTCTTAAATAAAAACTTTTACTTTACTTAAATAATCTTCCGTACAATACAGAGCATGTTTCTGTGCTTTTAGATTATTCAGCTATTGTTTTCCATATTTATTGTAAGCATGTTCCAAAGAATTATACAAACAAAAGGAACCTGTGCTTTAAAGGTCTTACAATCTAATCTCAGAATATGGAGATAAAATGACCTGCTTAATACCATAAAGAGTGTCAGTGGCAGGACTTGAACTCACGACCTTGTGATTTGTGATGTGAATTGTTATGCTCTTACCTCCATAGTATAATCAATACCTAATAACTCAATATCATACCACCAGGAACATTCCCTTTTTGTTCCAATTAAAAATCCACCAATGGAAATAAAAAACAAGTTGATAGTAATGTGATAGCGTAATATAATAACATCTATTATAAATTAGAGAGCACAAGTGAAAACACACACACACACACACACACACACACACACACATATATATATATATATATATATATATGTATATGTATGTATGTATGTGTATATATATATATAGATAATATATATATATATAACATAGATTATACACAAATATTTTCATATCTATTAAAAATGCACAATTGTTTTACTCACAAATTTATGGAGTACTGTTTAGTAAGAACCAGTGTTATATTTATCAATAGGTGAAGTAAGAAGCTGCCTATGTTTATTTTCACCTATAGGAAGATTTGAGAGGCTTGTCAGATGGTACAACTCTTCTATACACTTCCCATTGTTATTTTTAATCTAATATTTTCATTAGACTGCAAAGCAAAACTAATCAAATACTGCACTGGGTGATTTATTTTATTTTTTTGTTAGACTTAACTCTATGCTTTGGGTTATTTTTAGGGTTAGGGTTAGTGAAATGGTTAAGGTTAGATTTGCAGCTAGGTCTATAAGTAGGGTTAGAGTTATTTTTAGGGTTAAGGCTAGAGTTGAGTTAATTTTAGGGAAGGCGTTATGGTTAGAGCGATGGTAAGGCTAGTGTTAGAGTTCAGCAAGGGGTGGGACAAACGATTATAATTATTGCTAGGTTTAAGTTTAATGCAGGTTTTAAGGATAGTGTTAGGGAAACAAGAGGGTTAGGGCTAGATTAAGGTCTTGGGTTAGAGTTATGGTTTGGCTGAAGGGTAAGAGTTAAGATTATGGTTAGCATTAGTACTAGGGATAAGTTTAGAATTTAGGGCAATAATTAGGGTTATTTCTAATGTTAGGGCTTGCAAAGGGTTATGGCTATGGAGATGCCTTATAGTAGCATTCTACCATCCTTTTTCCAAAACTAGCAGATACTGTATGTTTGTACAGTATTGGCTTGTGGGATATAAACGCTTTGGCTTGTAAGCAAAAATCCCACAGCTATATTGGTGGGCTGTAACATGCTCCACAAGCATAACAACACAAAACATTTTTCTTTTCTCACTAAAAGAACATCAGTTTTACAGCAAACAGTGTCATATATTTTTTTATTTAGTTACCAAAAAAAATAAAAAAAATTACAATATTCCTTTAACAGCTGTTACTATTACAGACAGACTACCAGTATTAATGTCAGTCCCTTAAGGTTAATGGCGCATAGGGGTCAATTAATTAATGTGCGGACGGACATGATATGATGTAGCGTATCATGTCCGCCTCACATTGATAAATGCCAACAGCATACGCTGTCAGCATTTATCATTGCACCAGCAGTTCTTGTGAACTGCTGGTGCAATGCCGCCCCCTGCAGATTCACGGCCAATCTGCCGCTAGCAGGGGGTGTCAATCAACTCGATCGTATTCGATCGGGTTGATTTCTGTCTGTTGCCTCAGAGTAGACGGACAGGTTATGGAGCAGCGGTCTTTAGAATGCTGCTTCATAACTTCTGTTTCCGGTGAGCCGGAAGGCTCACCGGAAACATGGGACATCAAGTTCCATACGGAGCATGATAAATTGACCCCAGTAAGTGGTGTTTGTAAAATTAGCCTATGAGTCTTTTGATCCTCAAAACTGTAAGCATTGCACACACTTTTTAGACTATTTTCTATTTATTTAAAAGGTTATATTTTAGGCAGTTCCTGCTTCTATGGAAAAAAAAACTAAGGGAAACAAACAAACAAAAAAATTACAGTGTAAAGTGGCAGACAAGATAAACCAGGATCCTAGAGAAGAAGAAGTTAAAGAATATTGGCCAAGGAAGAAGTCCTGTCTTGAGGCACCTTTTGATACTGGGAGATCTAGGCTGAGTTAGGAAGACTTGTGGATGTAGTCAAGGTTTTTTCATTGAAAGAGTAATGAGCAGTGGGAGTGGATTCATACAAGTTTAGTAGGCATGGTTGGGCATGCCAAGAGCAAGGTTGGATGGTCTGAGGGGGAGTCACGGTGAACCATGTTCGGAGTGAATGTTCTCTGCTTGCACTGTGGAAACCTGGACATCAACAGTAAATGGAAAGCTGTGGGAAAGACAAAAGGGCAGGCCTCGGACAATCCAACAGTATTCAGGATGGTTGGGAGCTCTGGTTATGTGGTCATATTTCCCTTCACAGTTTTATTATTTCAGTCTTTGAATGGGAATTGATCATCAATAAATAAATAGATGATGTAAGAAGCTGTATTGATTATTCACTAATGATTTATGTCATAAATTAAGCTTAATTATCAATAATTATTATGCAATTTGCTAGAGGGTCCACTGGGGTTAAGGTAGAAAAAATGATTGGAACAGCCAATAGAATGCAAGCTCAATCCTATTGGCTGATTGGATCAGCCAATAGGATTAAACTTCAATCCTATTGGCTGATTGCATCAGCCAATAGGATTTTTTCTACCTTAATTCCCGATTGACTGGTAAAATTCTATAAGCCAATCGGAATCTAAGGGACGCCATCTTGGATGACGTCATTTAAAGTAACCGTCATTCAGTAAGAAGACTCCGGATGAAGAGGATGCTCCGCGTCGGATGTCTTGAAGATGGACCCGCTCCGTGTCGGATGGATGAAAATAGAAGATGCCGTCTAGATGAAGACTTCGCCCGGCTTGGATGAAGACTTCTCCCGGCTTCGTTGAGGACTTCGGCCCGGTTGGATGAAGACTTCTGCAGCTTCCTTGAGGATGGATGTCCGGTCTTCAGAACAGTAAGTCGATCTTCAGGAGGTTAGTGTTAGGTTTTTTTAAGGGTGGGTTTTATTTTTAGGTTAGGGTTTGGGCCTGCAATAGAGCTAACTGCCCTTTTAAGGGCAATGCCCATCAAAATGCCCTTTTCAGGGCAATGGGGAGCTTAGGTTTTTTTAGTTAGTATTTTATTTGAGGGGTTGGTTGTGTGGGTGGTGGATTTTACTGTTGGGGGGTTGTTTGTATTTTTTTTACAGGTAAAAGAGCTGATTACTTTGGGGCAATGCCCTGCAAAAGGCCCTTTTAAGTTTATAGTTTAGTTTAGGCTAGGGTTTTTTTTATTTGGGGGGGCTTTTTTATTTTGATAGGGCTATTAGATTAGGTGTAATTAGTTTAAAGATCTGTAATTTGTTTTTTATTTTCTGTAATTTAGTGGGGTTTTTTGTGATTTAGCTAATTTAATTTATTTAATTGTTTTTAATTTAGTTAATTTATTTAATTGTAGTATAGTGTTAGGTGTTAGTGTAACTTAGGTTAGGTTTTATTTTACAGGTACTTTTGTATTTATTTTAGCTAGGTAGTAATTAAATAGTTAATAACTATTTAATAACTATTGTACCTAATTAAAATAAATACAAACTTGCCTGTAAAATAAAAATAAACCCTAAGCTAGCTACAATGTAACTATTAGTTATATTGTAGCTAGCTTAGGGTTTATTTTATAGGTAAGTATTTAGTTTTAAATAGGAATAATTTAGGTAATAATATTAATATTTATTTAGATTCATTGTAATTATATTTAAGTTAGGGGGTGTTAGGGTTAGGGTTAGACTTAGGTTTAGGGGTTACTAAATTTAGTATAGTGGCGGCGAGGTTGGGGGCGGCAGATTAGGGGTTAATAAATGTAGGTAGGTGGTGGTGATGTTAGGGACAGCAGATTAGGGGTTAATAATATTTAAATAGTGTTTGCGAGGCGGGAGTGTAGCGGTTTAGGGGTTAATTTGTTTATTATAGTGGCGGCGACATTGGGGGTGGCAGATTAGGGGTTAATAAATGTAGGTAGGTTGCGGCGACATTGGGGGAGGGAGATTAGGGGTAAATAAATATAATGTAGGTGGCGGCGATGTTGCGGGCAGCAGATTAGGGGTTACTAAGTATAATGTAGGTGGCGGCGATGTCCAAAGCGGAAGATTAGGGGTTAATAAGTATAATGTATCTGTCGGTGATGTCGGGGGCGGCAGATTAGGGGTTAATAAGTGTAAGATTAGGGGTGTTTAGACTCGGGGTTCATGTTAGGGTGTTAGGTGTAAACATAACTTTAGTTTCCCCATAGGAATCAATGGGGATGCGTTACTGAGTTTTACGCTGCTTTTCGGCAGGTGTTAGACTTTTTCTCAGATGGCTCTCTCCATTGGTTCCTATGGGGAAATCGTGCATGATCACGTATGACCAGCTCACCGCTGACGTAAGCAGCGCTGGTATTGAAGTGCGGTAAGAACCTCAATTTTGCTCAACGCTCACTTCTTGCATTTTAACGCCGGGTTTGTAAAAACCCTTATTACCAGCGCTGCAGGTAAGTGAGCAGTGAGAAAAAAACTGCTCGTTAGCACCGCACAGCCACTAACGCAAAACTAGTAATCTGGCCGATAAATTGTCAACTGATATTATACTGTTTCGTGTGTTTTTCTTCCACATATTGGACCATAATACCAAGAACTAAAAATTATTAATGTTGTAATTCGGTTGCATATTAATTTATTTATTGATATTCATAAATTATTGATGCCTAACGTAACATGTGGCGTCGAGGTATGCGATTATGCTTGATTATTGGAGAAAATACAAATGTTTAGCTTTAAAAGTTACAGTAACTTGTGTGTCTTTGTAGATAAATGAATAAATGAAAGAATTAATGATGCATTGTACCCAGTTTTTATCTTTTCTGCCTGTGCAGAGATATATCAAATTTGTGAATCAATGTGCAACACCTGTATAAAGAAATAAAGTTTAATATTATGTTTATTGGTGTAGAAGATAGAAATTAATTATTGTGATTTTCTATTTAAATCTTTGCTGTTTTTTAGAAGCTATTTTATTTTGTGCCACTGACTGACCATTTGGTAGTCACATGGTGTGTGTTGAGGCCAGGAGGCCTACTTATCAAGCCGTCAACTTACTTGCATTCAACAGCACCAATACGCTCGCCTGACATCGCCTAACATCGCTTCCGCGGACCTGAATACGCTCTCCATATTTAACAAAAAGCTGTAAAAAAGCCGCGCACCAAGTACGGGGCGATGAGCAGTGGACTGTTGTTAACTAACAGTCATCGATCTCGCTGCTATTCGGCTTTTTCACAGCTTTATTTATACCCTGTCACTAAACACTGCCACTATACTAAACTGTTTAACCCCTATCCCGCCACTCCCGGACCCCGCCACAACTAAATAAAGTTATTAACCCCCATCCCGCTGCTCCCGGGGCCCACCACAATTCTAATAAACGTATTAACCCCTATCCCGCCACTCCCCGACACTGCCGCAACTAACTAAATGTATTAACCCCTATCCCACCGCTCCCGACACCGCCGCAACTCTAATAAACTTATTAACCCCTATTTCACCGCTCCCGGACCCCGCTGTAACTAACTAAATTTATTAACCCCTAAACCTCTGGTCTCCCACATCACTAGCACTTACTAAACCTATTAACCCCTAAACCGCCGGCCCCCCACATCGCCATAAACTAAATTAACCTATTAACCCCTAAACCTAACAACCCACTAACTTTATATTAAATATTAACTCATCCCTATCTTATAATAAATTAAAACTTACCTTTAGATTTAAATGAAACTATATTAAACTAATAATTAACCTACCCTAACTATTATACTAAAATTACATTAAACTATATTAAACTAATAATTAATCTACAAATTAAATTAACTACATTACATTTTTAAACACCTAACCCTACTCAAATAATTTAAATCTACAATTAAAAATTACAAAGTTACAAAAAAACTAACAACTAAGTTACAAAAAATAACAAACACTAAGTTACAAGAAAAAATAAAATGATCAAATATTTAAACTAATTACACCTAATCTAAGAACCCTATGAAAATAACCCCCCCCAAAAAAAACCTAGCCTACAATAAACTACAAATGGCCCTTAAAAGGACCTTTTGCGGGGCATTGCCCCAAAGAAATCTGCTCTTTTACCTGTATGTAAAAAATACAAATGCCCCCCCAACAGTAAAACCCACCACCCACACAACCAAACCCCCAACTATTAGCTAACCCAAATAAAAACCTAACTAAAAAAAATCTAAGCTCCCCATTGCCCTGAAAAGGGCATTTGTATGGGCACTGCCCTTAAAATGGCATTTAGCTCTTTTTAAAAAGCCCAAACCCTAATCTAAAATTAAAACCCACCCAATAAACCCTTAAAAAAGCCTAACACTAACCCCCAAAGATCCACTTACAGTTTCTGAAGAGCCGACATCCATCCTCAACGAAGAGGCAGAAGTCCTCATTGAAGCTGGCAGAAGTCTTCATCCAAGCGGCCGAAGTCTTCATCCAAGCCCGCAGAAGTCTTCATCCAGACGACATCTTCTATCTTCATCCATCCAAGATGGCGTCACTTAGATTCCGATTGGCTGATAGAATTCTATCAGCCAATCAGAATTAAGGTTGAAAAAATCATATTGGCTGTTGCAATCAGCCAATAGGATTGAGCTTTCATCCTATTGGCTGATCCAATCAGCCAATAGGATTGAGCTCGCATTCTATTGGCTATTCCAAGCATTGAAAAGCAGGTACGCTGGGCCGGAATAGTGGCGAGCGTGCCTGGTGGATATTTGATAACTTGCAAAAGATTAGCCAAATTTGGAACATCTGCAATGATGTAAGCATCGATCTGTGTCGGACTGAGAACGACGTCACAAATTTCAATTTTTGCCAGTCTGTAGGCTTTGATAAATAGGGGGAATCAGGCTCTCCACAATTATGCTGCGGAATTCCGCTGTATTTGCGGTTGACAGCTTGATAAATAGGCCTCCTAGTGTAATTTACATATGAAAAGACCTTTAACAATTCACTTTGAAACTGGTTAAACTAGTTTTTGTTTTTTTGCTGCCTCCATAATGAAAAACACAAATTTGGTTTAAATCTGTGTTATTTAGCTAGAATCACCATTCTTTTTATTTGTGTTTTATTCATTCATTTCTCTCTTTTTCAGGAATAAAAAGGAAAGTAAAAAAACAAACAAAAAAACTTTAATCTTTTAAATAATGCATGTAATTTTAAACAACTTTCCAATTTACTTTTATCACCAATTTTGCTTTGTTATCTTGGTATTCTTAGTTGAAAGCTAATATGATAATTGATAATCCCTTGAAGGCTGCCTCTCATCACATGCTTTTTTTTTAATTTGCTTTTCACAACAGGGGAGAGGTAATTCATGTAAACCATATAGATAACATTGTGATCACGCCCATGGCTTGTGGCAGACACTGCACTAATTGGCTAAAATGCAAGTCAATAGATAATAAATAAAATGTCATGTGATCAGGGTGCTGTCAGAGGATGCTTAGATACAAGTCACAGAGGTAAAAAGTGTATTATTATAACTGTGTTGGTTATGCAAAACTGGGGAATGGGTAATAAAGGGATTATCTATCTTTTAAAACAACAAGAATTCTGTTATTGACTGTCCCTTTAAGATATAGTGTACACCTTGGCTAGTAGCTGGAGCCAGGGGGAGGAGCTTTTCTTTTGTTACATTGTGTGAGTGGTCTTATCTGTAAGACATTAGAATTATATGCCTAAGGTAACCATTGTATGGAGTATGTCTTTCAGTTTTAACATCCAGGACCAAGGAGTTACAATGGAAATGGTAACAGAAGCGGAAAGCCACTGTCACTACAATGTGCAGCTGTGCAGGCTCTTTGCCGCAAGGTTCAATATGAAGTCCAGGAGAAAGTCTGAAAGATGGGTACTTATCCAATGGTTGTGGTGGGGTTGTTTGAATTGCAGGCATAATGACCTATAGCCTTTAACAGAGCTTGAAGAGGAGTTGTAGTTTGCTTCACTAACTTTATATGTCCGGAAGGATTAAAAGATGCAAAACATAGCTGTCATTGAGACATATTGGCCCATAATCCTTTACTGAGCCGGAAAGAAATGCTGTATGTTTCGCATTTCTAAATTTGAAGTGTCCAGGTAAGGGTGGAGATGGGAAGCCTGCCCATAGTTGTTATATGATTTCTTTTTGGAATTGAAGACATATTGGCCCATGGCCTTTAAATGAACTGGAGGTGAAACTGAAAACGGGAACACGGTTATGATCCAAGAAAAAGACTATTGTTTAAATTCTGATCTAATGTGCTTTTTTATTATTGCATCTATTTAACATGTGTGTACTATGATCTCATGCATACTCCTCTCTTATAAGTTAATGACAGTTGCACAATGCTTCTATAGCTAAGGTGACTTAGCCAAAGTTATTTAGTAGGTGGATGGGTGAGAGGTTTTACCTTTTAATTCTGGTTGGGCTATTCATTGGTTGTCCTTATCCATTTAGGAAGGGTTGTAATGCATAGCACCTTCATTACAAGGTATCAGAATGTCAGCATGGAGACAGCAACTTGGAGTTAAGAGGAATTATAGTAGGTAGGCATTTTGGTTAAATAACATATGAATTAATAGTAAGGGTGATGAATTTTGTTTTTGTTTTAATTGGGGTTTAGTTAACAGTTCCAACAAGATAAGTTTGATTTCCAGTTTAATTTGTGAGACTCTGCTGATATTGTGTTTATCAGTGAATTAGGAGTGGGGTGGATGTATAGAGACAATTCTCAGGAGATATAGTGTAGGTATTTTATCTATCTCCATATAGTAAAATATACTTAAGACACCACAACCAAATAGTTACTTGTGATAATTGGCACAAAGAGATCAGCTGACCATCATTGCCTGTGTTCAAGAACTTTCCAGCGAGAGGATTTTATCTGCTGTTTCTGTCTGTGCACATCAGTGCCTGTGTTTTTTCATTTAAGAACTTTTCAGCAATGGGAATTTTATTGCCACTCGGCAGCCATAAGAAGAGACCTAGGCATCTACTTATCAAGCTGTCAACTTACTTGCTTTCGACGGCACCAATACGCTTGCCTAAGATTGCCTAACATCGCGGCCGTGGACCTGAATACGCTCTCCAAAGTTACCAATAAAGCTGTCAAAAAGCCGCGCACCAAGTACGGGGCGATGAGCAGCCGACTGTTGTTAACTAACAGTCATCGATCTCTCTGCTCTTCGGCTTTTTCACAGCTTTATTGGTATACTGTCACTAAACACCCACACTATACTATAATGTTTACCCCCTATACCGCCACTCCCAGAGCCCACCGCAACTCTAATAAATGTATTAACCTCTAAACCGCCGCTCACGGACCCCGCCGAAACAATATAAAGGGTTTAACCCCTAAACCGCCACTCACTGAGCCCACCGCCACCTACATTATACTTATTAACCCCTAATCTGCCACCCCCTATACTGCCGCCACCTACATTATATTTATTAACCCCTAATCTGCCCCCCTACACCTCCGCCACAATATTAAATTTATTAACCCTTAAACCTAAGTCTAACCCTAACCCTAACACCCCCTAACTTAAATATAATTTAAATAAATCTAAATAAATATTCCTATCATTAAATAAAGTAATAAAACTAAATACTTACCTATAAAATAAACCCTAAGCTACCTACAATATAACTAATAGTTACATTGAATCTAGCTTAGGGTTTATTTTTATTTTACAGGCAAGTTTGTATTTATTTTAACTAGATAGAATAGTTATTAAATAGTTATTAACTATTTAATAACTTCCTAGTTAAAATAAATACAAAAGTACCAGTAAAATAAAACCTAACCTAACTTACACTAACACCTAACACTACACTATAATTAAATTAATTCCCTAAATTAAATACAATTAAATACAATTAAATAAAATTATCTAAAGTACAAAAACAAACAAACACTAAATTACAGAAAATAATAAACAAATTACAAGATTTTTAAACTAATTACACCTAATCTAATCCCCCTGAAAAAATAAGAAAGGCCCCCAAAATAAAAAAGCCCTACCCTACACTTAATTACAAATAACCCTTAAAATGGCCTTTTGCGGGGCATTGCCCCAAAGTAATCAGCTCTTTTGCCTGTAAAAAAAATTACAAATCCCCCCCAACATTAAAACCCACCACCCACACAACCAAACCTACTCTAAAACCCACCCAATATCCCCTTAAAAAAACCTAACACTAACCCCTTGAAGATCACCTTACCGGGAGAAGTCTTCACCCAACGGGGCCGGAGTCCTCAACGAATCCGGCAGAAGTGGTCCTCCAGACGGGCAGAAGTGGTCCTCCAGACAGGCAGAAGTCTTCACCCAGACGGTATCTTCTATCTTCATCCATCCGGCGCAGAGCAGCTCCATCTTCAAGATATCCAACGCGGAGCATTCTCTTCGGCCGACGTCTTCTTGCTGATTGAAGGTACCTTTAAGTGATGTCATCCAAGATGGCGTCCCTTAGATTCCGATTGGCTGATAGAATTCTATCAGCCAATCGGAATTAAGTTAGAAAAAATCCTATTGGCTGATGCAATCAGCCAATAGGATTTAAGTTCAATCCTATTGACTGATGCAATCAGCCAATAGGATTGAGCTTGCATTCTATTGGCTGATTGGAACAGCCAATAGAATGCAAGCTCATTGTTAAATATTGCTCTCCGCATTCAGCGTGCGGATCAGGTCCACAAGACATTTCTGAAATATGCCTCATGAACTCCAAAAAAATACAAAAAAAACATATGCACAATATTCTTCAAACACAACACTGGCACAGGAAAAACAATTCAAATAAAGCAAAATTGGAATGGAAACAGCCTTTGTAATGAGAATCTTCCCATCTAAACTGTGTCCTAAGACACATAAGATCTGTTTTCCTCTTCACTCTTTTACAATCATCACTCCTGCTCTACCTTTCAAATAATCATTAAACTTAAGTTTAGAAACTATAATGGCACCATCCTTAACAGCCCACGTACACAGATATTTCTCTCTCCACTCTCCAAAAACTTACATGCACATTTATCCTAATTGACTTAAAAACCACTCACCATATAAAAACACTCAACATGCACTTTCACTCTTCTCAAGCTCTCCTGTGTCTTGCAAACAATCATTACATCATCCATGTAACCTAAAACTTTCACACTACCAAGTACATCCATACTTCTAATCACCTTATCCATTCTCATACTGAGCAACAATGACTCAATCACAAAGAAAAAACAAAAGGAGACTGGGGGCAACCCTGCCTCATAAAACATGCAATCTGAATCTCTGCAGTCAAAAAGCCATTGACAAGAACTTTATTTATTATATCCCTATATAAATAACTAATCCTTCCAAGCATGCAGGCACTCCCAATCATGACAACACACCAAACATAAGTTCATGTGCTACCCTATCAAAAGCCTTTTCAAAATCCAATGTTGCCATAGCAACCAACACCCACTGACACACTTCATAAACATCGTTATCAATCAAATCCCAGAAAACACAATAAAACTCAACAGGCCATCCAGGTGTCTCAGTCTTTTTCATACTTTTTAGAATCTTCTCAAGCTTATTCATACTCACATCCTTTTCCAACTCCACAAAATCATCCCTCTCCAATTTCTTCAAAATCATATCCATCAAATCATGCTCCACACTTACATATCTGTCTTTCCTCTCATACAAATCCTTATAAAATGTCCACACTTCTCCTAATGCACTATTTGTCCCACTCACCTCAATTCCATTCTTATCCAACACACTTAACAAACCTGCCTGCCTTTAATATTTGATAATGTGTTTAACTGTATTTTTATTGTAACAAGAAAATGTTCTTTTTATTTTTAAACATTTATTTCTATATCTCTGTGTATGTATATATATATCTGTATAGATTCATATAGATATATAGGTATATATATATATTTTAAATTTTTTTTTTATCAGATATACATAAAAATAAACATATACAAATAAAAAGAACATTTTCTTCTATGTGAAGAACATTGGAATGTAAAATATTTATAACTACCTTCAGGTTTAGAGCTGTAGGTCTAACACAGTGTCAGAATAGGATGCAAACGATAAGTGTTAGGTTTTAATTTTTAACAGTGAGTTTCATTGAAGTCTATGGGAAGAAAGAAATTAACGTTCAAAGTCAGAAGATAGCCTGCATTGGGTTAATTCTGGCCCTTTATATATATATGTTAAATGCATCTGTTTAAGATTTTCCATTAAATCTTATTTTGTATTACAAAATGCTGAAATTTAATACAACCACCCACATATATCAATTGCAGGTGCACAAGATTTCCAGCTGGGAAAGCTTTTCATGAGCTTGGACCTTGTAAGGCACCATTCTCCAAGTACCTTTATCATTGCACAAAAAATCAGTCCAGGATGATTTAACTCTACCACCTCTGAGATGGCAGAAAGTTCAAGAAAACTTTAAGGGCCCTACTAATGAATAAATTACATACTTTAACTCATCAATGGCTTAACAGTTTCTGCTCAGCACCAGAACTCTATCTTTTTACCTCTATCTTTTTTTGCACAAGTTAAACATATAGGCCTCTAGCTATTAATGTCTGTCGGACCCGATCCGACAGTGCGGATCAGGTCCGACAGACATCGCTGAATACGGCGAGCAATACGCTCGCCGTATTCAGCATTGCACCAGCAGCTCACAAGAGCTGCTGGTACAACGCTGCCCCCTGCAGACTCGCGGCCAATCGGCTGCCAGCAGGGGGTGTCAATCAACCCGATCGTACTCGATCGGGTTGATTTCCGGCGATATCTGTCCGCCTGCTCAGAGCAGGCGGACAGGTTATGGAGCAGCGGTCTTTGTGACCAGTACTTCATAACTGCTGTTTCTGGCGAGTCTAAAGACTCACCAGAAACAGGGGCCATCAAGCTCCATTCGGAGCTTGATACATATGCCCCATAGGGTTAATTTAACAATCAGCAGATGCTGCTTTTCTACACCCACCGTTTCTGGTCTGCCAGAAATGGAAGTTAAGAAGCAGCGGCCATAAAACCGCTGCTCCTTAACTTCTTGTGGCAGACTGAAATCATTCCGATCCGATATGATCGGGATGATTGACACCCCCTGCTAGCGTTCCATTGGCCGCCGGTGAGCAGGGGGAGGCATTGCACAAGGCATTTAGCGATGTCGAGCATACATGATCCGCTTGACCTTTAGTGAATTGACCCCATAGAGTTGAAGTGTTAGTAGTGTTAAAATGACCTGCTCAAACAAATTAGATCATGCATTTCATTTTAATTATTATGGCCCTGCAAGACTGCTGCTCTTTCACTTCAGGCTTGTATGGGCAAACCTGTACCACAAGGGCTCCCAAGGTGCATCCACAGCTTAATGGAGTCACTTAGGTTAAGGGTATTTAACTTTTAAATATATAAAGTTGTTGTACATGAAATGTTTAACCCTTTCACTGCTAAGGTTTTTTCACACCCATGTACTAAACAGATTTAAGCTTTTTTTTTTTTTGCTGACATTTTAACACTATAGTAACCCACACACATTATATATATTTTTTTTATATAGAGCTAGAAACGCGTTGCATGTATAGGGGGATATTTGAATACCTCCTTTTTCACTCTTTGTACTTTGTTTTTAAATCCTTTTCAATAAATACAATTTTTTATATACAAAACAACTTTGAGTGGAAATACCTTACCTGCCTGCCTGTGTTCATTGATTTTGGAACACACTTACCAATCCTCCCCTACACCTGGATCCTGTTCCTTGGGAAAATCCTTGGAGGTGAGCTGACACACCCATTTGAAATCTGCCAGCCTGCTTTTACCAGCACATTGGTGTGCTTGGACAGTATGTGCGTACCCATTTGGCATCTTCTAAATTGATATAATCATATTTTGATTGATCTGCACATATAGTGTATTCTATCTATGCTTTATATATTCACTGCAGCACACAGGAAATCCTAGCTGGTGGTGAGCTTTTACATCCGATAATTCTACATCCTGCACCTACTAGCACATTGGTGTGCTCTACTAATATGTGAGTTGCCATTTGGCTCATTTTGTATTATACTCATATATATATTTGATGATCCTGCACATGAGGCGCCCCTCTATTTTTCTTCATATTCTGATACATTATTGCATTATATCCCTTGGACAAACATTGGAGTCCATCACAATCTTTCCAATATTGGCTCACATTTCAGCTGACATGGCAAGCATCTTTTTTTCGAGTGATCGCAATTCAAAATAGATTCAGCCTCTAAAAGCTCAATGCTGATAATGAGTTTCCCCTTGTAAACACCCTGTAAACATGTTCTTAAGTAGCATTTGTCAGGATCGAAACGGGAAATTCAACCAAAACTGACATAAACAATGGCAATTTCACACCACTTAAATTGAAGGTAAACTTTGATGAATGAAAACCGGTTTTTAAAAACACTATTAAAAACAGGGGCACTTTCATTCATCAAAGTTTAGAAAGCAGCCATTTTGTTTAAAAACTTACTTTTCTTCTATTCACAGCCGAAGCAGCTTCCCCCACACGGAGATCCTCTCTTCACAAATCAGCAATGACTAATCCGGCTTCCTCCAATCATGGCATGGCCTCAGGCAATGATTCCCCTGGGGGGAAAGCCGTGATTGGAGGAAGCCGGATTAGCCGGATTAGTCATTACTGACGTGTGAAGAGAGGATCTTCGGGTGGGGGAAGCTGCTCCGGCTGTGAAAAGAAGAAAGGTAACGCTTCTCTCTTTTTATTTATGCAAATTATGACACTTAGGGAAGTCTCCCTAAGTGTGATGCGAGAATCCAGTTGTGGACCCGTTGCTCAGTGTGCCTAGAGGGATATAGCTGCACCTCAATGACGAAGCCCACAAGAGACCGAAACGTACGTCTGGGGTTTTGCTGTTTCTCTCGTTCAGAGAGGGATTGTCTGGTATTTCGGGGCTGGACTGTACTGTTAAGTTAGGATCAGACTGATATACTTTAGGAAAGTTCTTATCTGTGAAAGGCACATGTTGAGCAAAAAGAGGCTGCTTCTTGGTTGGTAATTAGCCATAGAACAAGCTATTATGCTATTGTTCGTTCCCAAGTTGAGCGCTTCTCTCTTTCTATTTATACAAACATGTATCTATCTATCTATCTATCTATCTATCTATTTATCTATGTGTCTTACATACAGTATACACCTTTGAACCCTTCCTTGTCAAACATCTTATCATATACCATATTCCTTTAAATCACTGTTACCATACTTTTATTACTGAATAACTACACTATTTCACCTTTGGTTTAGCTTACCTTCGGCTAAGCACACCTTCAGTTTAGCACATCTTAGCGTTAGTTCTTGAGCAATAGCCAGGACCTGAGTTTTTCAGCACACCCTATATAAGTTAGGGATTTAGCCTGCCCGCACTATCCAACCTCCAGATGTTAGCGTGCCCTAGGCTTTCACTCAAATGCTACCAATTTTCTTTCAATCTGATCACATGAATAATAGCACTATTGATTTAACTTTAGGGCTAAATAGTGCTAATATTTATGTGTTTAACTTGTAATGTAGACCAAAGTGTTTATGGCTCCAAGAAACCCTCAAAAACTCATAATTGTGATTGCATCAAAACGTCCTTATTTTTGATGAAAATCTGCAGCCATGAAACATAATCCACATAAAAATCTTTTTTATTGCTAAATACCATAACATACATATTATATTTTTATATTTTGGCCTTATTTAGAATATGTGAACTTTTTATATGGTACTTGAACTAAAGGTGATCGTGCACCTCCATAGGGGTTACACAAGGCCCTTAGAGAATTCTTTTATACAAGGAAAAAAAGTCTAATTTGTATCCAATCAAATATCTTCTCTTTTGTCTCAAAGACTATTCACCCTCTTCAGTAGAATGGCCTTGCTTAATTGACTCTCACTCCTAGACACAGTACATGTAAATACTTTTGCAGTATTACCATTATAATGAATAATGTAATTTTTGTTTTAGGGCTCAGAGACCTTTTTACTATTATTAGCTGCTCATCATGGGGATAAACAAATAACACACTAATAATACAAATTAAACATTGAAACAATGTATTGCTAAATAACCAGATGTTCAGCAACTTATAAAAGCATGATATTACAATTTATAATATATAAATATAAAATTGTAATATTATGCTTTTTGATGGCATCACTATCTCCCCATCACCCCAAGTCAGATGCCTCAAGTTACACTTGACTTCAACCTATCCTTCCTCCTCCACAGCCAATCACTCTCTTCATCCTGCCACAACCACCTACGCAATAATTCCAAAATTTGCTGGGTTCTGAGCGCTGACACCACAAAGCAAATCAACTCACTTGTAATTTCCCAACTTGACTATTGCAATAACCTACTCACTGGCCTTCCTCTCTTCCACCTCTCCCCCCCCCGTCAATCCATCCTAAATACCTCTGCCAGGCTAATCCACCTTTCCCGTCATTATGTATCTGCTGAACCTCTATGTGAGTACCTTCACTGGCTCCCTATTTACTGCAGCATTAAATTAAAAATTATTACCTTGACCTACAAAACCCTCACCAATGCCTCTCCCCACTACCTATCCTCACTAATCAATAAATATACTCCAGCCTACCCACTAAGATCAAGCAATGACCTGCTCCTTGCATCTTCGATTATCACCTCTTCCCATGCTAGACTTTTCTCAGGCGACACCTACCCTCTGGAATGCTCTCTCTCATGCTGTCAGACTTTCCCCTAATCTGCCTTCTTTTAAACACTCCCTTAAGACATTTTTGTTCGGTGAAGTCTATTACCCAACTCAGTAGCAAATTAATTCCACTTACCTAATAATTCCCCTCATCTAATTCTTTACTAACATCATTCTATCCCTTTCAGTCCTCACCTCCTGTTTCTCACCCTCCTACCCTTCTAGAATGTAAATGCCCACGGGAATAGGGCACTCAACACTTCCTGTATGTGTTTGTCAAATTTAGTCTTGTCTCTTTTAAATTTTGTATTATTGTTTTATTTTTTAAAAAAATTACCCATAGACAGTGCTGCGGAATATGTTGGTGCTTTATAAATAACGTATTATAATAATAATAATAATACATTCAAGTTGAATAATCATAGAGTTCTTCATTGATCACTTTTTATCCTATATAAACTGCAATAATATTCTAATTCTACGAGTGTCTCAGAGTGCAATATATTAACATGCATACTAATGCAATGAGTGTTGTTTAATGGGTTTTTTTGCCCCCCAGAGAGATATGGAGAGACACAAATATAGATAAATGATCAAAAAGAAATAATTGGTCTAGCAGTCGTTTCTACTGCAGTCTTAAACACATACTGTCTCTTTACACAGTGTGCACGTGGGTTTAAGAATGTAAAAAGTAATTGCATTTTGCAGTTCTTTTTCCTCTTCAATATACAAGCACCTCTAGAAACCTACTTGTATAATACAATGTAGGCTTCTCTGCTTCATTTAGTTCTTTTTCTCTTAGGAAAACACATTATGACTTTGTACAAGCCTTGATCGATTTCTTAAGAGGCCTTATCTGATTGCTTTTATATTCTATTGATTTTTCTGAATTAAGTTTTATGGCCCTCAATTATTTTCTTGTATGATTGTTCACATCTATGTATGGTGTACCATATAATTACACAGTGGCATGATTATGTTCTGGCTGATAATCTCATTTAATATATAGCTTTTTTTTTTTTTTTTATTGAAATTATCTTCCATATGATCAGTTGATTTTTGATAATCACAAATTGCAAAACAACTTGATTATTGTAGAGATTATGAGTGTGCATTTGCGACACCTGGAAAAAAAAAACATGTTTATTGCAAAATGGTGTGATAATCTTCATTAGAAAAGCATTTAACAATCATAGGGAGATGATTTTTATAAACCTGCTGTTCTGTTGACTAGGGGATACAACTATCACAGCACAATTAAGTTTCAAATGGGTTTTGAACACTGATGGCTAATATAATTCCACACTAGCCATATACTGTGCATTATACAATCATTTATCATTTGCGGGGGAATTCTGACAGAACTCAAACGCTAAGCCTTTGATTATACTGTCTGTTTTCTTACACAGCCTTCTAGAAGCAAGTTAACTCTCCTTCAGGTGATATCTGAAGAAGAAGTTAAGACAAAAACAATTGGTGTAGCGGAAGTTTAATCAATTTATTAAACGAGTTCTGTGCTTGAAGATATTTTTCTTATATGGTATATGTCTATCAAACCTGTCATAAGTGACATTGTAAATGCCTGAATGCTTTATGGCAAATAGATCGCTACTGTTGTTCCAGGCTTTTTGAACCTTTTATGAATATAAATGTATGGCAGAAAGCATTGATAGAAACTTGCAATAATTTATATTCAGTACAACACAGAACCGGACTGATTTTCTCCTTACATTACATAGTGGATGTGTTATTCCATACAACCGAAATGTGTATTATTTTTTTTTTTTTTTACATGAGAAGTCTTTTGATCTGCATTTATTAAGGAGAAAGATATGCACTATCTTAACCCAATCCGACATCAATGCGGCAATATGTTCATTTTCTCCCACTACAAATTCAATACATTCATATTCAGAATCCTTTATCTAATAGTGCTTATTAGATTGGTTTGGCTACAGCTGCAAAGCAATATATCACTGAAAAATAATAGGTATGTCTTTTTCAGGCGATGATGTGATTTGCTTTAGCTATGCTTGCATGAATATCTGCTCCATTTATTAATAAAAGACAACATTAGATGAACTAACCTGCTTGAAAGTACAAAAAACAGAAACATTTGTTTATTCTCATCTCAATTCCTAAATAAACATGTTGCCAGAAATGTGGAATCAGCATCCTGTTTGGTAAAATGAGTTCAACCAACACTCAAAACAAGAAACACAAGGAAAGAAGAGACGTTAAAGGGACCATAGATTCATTTTTTCTTCGTTACAAGAAAAATATGGCATTTTCTTAAAGGACATGAAACCCAACATTTTTATTTCCTGATTCAGACAGAGCGTGCAATTTTAAACAACTTTCTAATGTACTTCTATTATCAAATTTTCTTTGTTCTTTTGGTATCTTTTGTAGAAATGCAGGGACCTAAGCTCAGGAGGATGCTCATTTCTGGAGCACTATATGACAGCAGTTTTGCAAGAATGTTATCCATTTGCTAGAGGGCAGCACTATTTCCTTTCATGTAGTGCTCCAGATGCATACCTAGGTATTTCTTCAACACATAATATCATGGGAATGAAGCAAATTTGATAATAGAAGTAAACTGGAAACTTTTTGAAAATGGTTTGCCCTGTCTGAATCACAAAAGAAAATTGTGGGGTTTCATATCTCTTTAAAGTATTACAGTTTTCTACTCTACTGAGTAAAAAAATATTTTTTTTGTTTTGTTTTGTGCTTGTGCTGAGCTTGTGATGCTTATGAGTTTTGCCTGCCAGCCAGTAAGCAATGAGTCCTTAAGGGATGGTCATAGATAAACAGACACTTTCTTTTAGCATCACAATCAAAATAAACATCTTTAAAACTTTTTTTAATTAAAGAAAACATTCACATTTAAATAGTTCTCTTTTACCTGCATGATAGAAAAAAATTGTTTACTGTCCCTTTAAGTAAAGCAATGGTACTGGACCATAAAGTTTGGAAGAAATTGATATTAAATATTGAGTGCTGGAGGGGGATATTATCTTCTGCAACCTATTCTTCCCTTTATTTGTTTAAGTACCCAGCACCTCATAGCAGACCTCCAAACTGTCCCAGATCTTGTGGAATTGTCAAAGGTTTTGAAATCTGCCCACTGTACATCCTGCACTTCCTCCTTTCAGAGCAGATTCCCTGTTTTCTAGGGACTGTCCCAGATCCACCTAAGCACTCTCTGACTTTGTTTAGCACCACCCATGAGGTACCAGAAGCCCCTCCCCTCCAGTGATGTCTCCACATACAACACTATTGGGACATGGCCCATAAGTCCCCTCACCTTCCTGTCACAAATATCCTACAGGAAATGTTGGAAGATATGCAATAGGACCACCAATGGATAAGAATATCAAGAGTTTAAATATCTTGTTATTATTTTAAATAAAAATGTAATAAAATAATCATAATAAACAGGAAGATGATATTCAAATTCTACACCTGCATTTTACCCCAATTTGTGCCCAGTATAGTTTTGCTCTAACACCAAAAGTGCAGCCTATGATAAGCTTTGTTTGACATCACAGGTTATTGCACCTAAACAACATTTAAGTGATTTGAAAAAAATCCATCAATTGAATAGTTGGACAGGAACCCTCAGACTGGTTCGCATAAGCAGATACCTACTTAGCTTAATGATAAATATGGTCTTGTTTAAGTACTACAATTATCTATCACCTAGATTACGAGTTTTGCGTTCATGTTTTAACGCTGAAAAAATGTGTTAAAACAGCAACGCAGCCATTACGAGTCTTGTCGGTATAGCCTTTTAGCCTGTAATGCAACGTCAGTCCTGCACTCGAAAATCGTTTTTGCATTGGATTTCCATAGTGCTGCCATTACAAGTTTTGCGGTGAAGCTAAAAAGCTTGCGTTACACCCTATACCGACACGATCAGTAGTTATGAGTTTTACGCAACAAAACTGTTACACTAAACTCATAACTAAACTGTTACAAAGTACACTAACACCCATCTATTCTGCCGCTCCCCAACATCGTCGCCAATATACTAAAGTTATTAACCCCTATTCCCCTGCATCCCAACATCGCCCACACTAAAAATCGCCGCCTGGATGTCCGGACTTCAAAAACTGTAAGTGGATCGTCAGGGTTTGTGTTAGGTTTTTTAAACTTTTTTTGGTTGTTTTTTTTTTTAGATTAGGTTTCTGCTTTCTTAAAATAGCTAAATGCCCTTATAAGGGCAATGAAAAAAGAGTTGAATGCCCTTTTAAGGGCAATGCCCATACAAATGCCCTTTTCAGGGCAATGGGTAGTTAGGTTTTTTTATTTTGGTTGGGTGGTGAGTTTTACTGTTGGGGGGTCTTTGTATTTTTTTTTTTACAGGGAAAAGAGCTGATTTCTTTAGGGCAATTCCCTACAAAAGGCCCTTTTAAGGGCTATTGGTAGTTTATTGTAGGTTAGGTTTTTTTTTTTACTTTGGGGGGGGGATTTTTTATTTTTATAGGGCTATTAGATTAGTTGTAATTGTTTTTATTTTGGATAACTTCATTTGTTATTTTTTGTAATTTATTATTTTTTATTTTTTTTAATTGTAGATTTAATTTTATTTAGTAGGGTGAGGTTTTTTTTAATTTAATTCATTTAATTTGTAGTTATTTTAATTTCAGTATGATAGTAATGTTAGTTTAATTTATAGTTTAAATTTAGTTTTTTTAAATTTCCCAGGTAAGTTTTTATTTTATTTTGGGATAGGGATCTTGTAATTTTAATTTAAAGTTAGGGGGTTGTTAGGTTTAGGGGTTAATAGTTTAATTTAGTGTTTTGCAATGTGGGGGGCTGGTTATTTAGGGGTTAATTGGTTTATTTAGTGGCAGTGATGTGGGAGGCCAGAGGTTTAGGGGTTAATAACTTTATTTAGTGGCGGCGATGTCGGGGAGCAGCGGAATAGGGGTTAATATCTTTATTATAGTGTGGGCGATGTTGGGGTGTGGGGGAATAGGGGTTAATAACTTTATTATAGTGGCGGTGATATCGGGAGCGACAGATTAGGGGTTAATAACATTATGTAAGTGTCGGCGATGTCAAGGGCAGCAGATCAAGGGTGTTTAGAAGTGGGGTTTATGTTAGGGTTTTAGGTTTAACGTAACTTTTTTCCCCCCAGAGACATTAATGGGGTTGCGTTACGGAGCTTTTCATTCCGTGATCGCAGGTGTTAGTTTTTTTTTCTAACATTCTCTCCCCATTGATGTCTATGGGGAAAGTGTGCACGAGCACGTCAAAGCAGCGCTTGTATTTTGTGCGGTATGAAGCTTAACACAACCATATCGCACGCACAAGGCGGCTTTTCAAAAAATCGTAATGGCAGCGCTATGGGGGGTAAAATAATGGACCTTTTGTTGCGTTCGTTTCGTACCCTCAATAGTGCAAAACTTGTAATCTAGGTAAATGTTAATTTCTGCAAATACTTTGGCAATAATTACTCATTACAGTATGTATGTGTATATATATATATATATATATGTGTGTGTGTGTTGCTGTGTGCGTGTGTTTTGGAGGTTGATTCAAGTCAAATGTATCAGTGATACATTTTAATGAAATATGGAAAATTAGTCCTAGTTGGGAAATAGTGTGACAACAGTTGACTTATGTCTAACAGTAGGACAGAAAGTCAGTGGTTAAGCCATCATTATTGATTTACCTGCACATAGGGATAATTACTAATCCAGGCATGTTAGCATTACTTGGCAACAGGATAGTATATTATATCACATATAAAAATCTCAAATTCTACAAAATCTACAAATTTCTCTAAGATCAATTCCTTGGCAAGATTTTCAGTTTATTCAGAACAAACCCTGTGGCTAGGAACTTTTGTATTATGTTCAAACGCTTTAAAGATGGTAGATGAGTAGAAGTACATGCAATTTGTTTTGTAAAAACATACTTAATCTACCACTGTTGGGATATAGATAACAAAATAAAAATTAGGTTTATCTTTGGTCATTAAACTTTCCATTTGTATACTATTTAGCAGTTTCAAAATGAATAAATATGGAGAAATATTAAATAGTTACTGAGAAATCAATTTAATCACACGCAAAGAAAAACAATAAAAGAGACTTTTGGATACATAGTATCATGTAATCATGGAGTAGGAAAATCCTTTCAGAGGTCTATAGGGATGTCCCCTTTCCTTAATATATACGTACATATCTTCCCTTTCTACTAGATTCAGCTCACATATAGCTACGCAAGAACCTATTTTGAGAGAGATAATTGAACGATGATCATAACTAAGAAAACGTTCCAGAAAAAACATAATACACAAAAGAATGAACAGAATAGTGTATGACAAGACAGGCCTTAAAGGGACAGTCTACACCAAAATTGTTATTGTTTTGAAAGATAGATAATCCTTTTATTACCCATTCCCTTATTTTGCATATCAAGTTATACTAATATACTTTTTACCTCTGTGATTATCATGTATCTAAGCCTCTGCAAACTGCCCCCTTATTTCAGTTCTTTTGATAGATTTGTATTTTAGCCAATCAGTGCTGACTTCTAGGTAACTCTACGTGCGTGAGCACAGTGTTATCTATATGACACACATGAACTAACACCCTCTAGTGGTGAAAAACTGTCAAAAGGCATTTAGATAAGAGGCGGACTTCAAGATCTAAGAAATTAGCATATGAACCTCCTAGGTTTAGCTTTCAACTAAGAATATCAAGAGCAGAAAGCAAAATTGATGATAAAAGTAAATTGGAAAGTCGTTTAAAATGACATGCCCTATCTGAATCATCAAAGTTTATTTTGGACTAGACTGTCCATTAAATAGAGACAGACCTTCATAGAGTTCTGTTTTGCATGTGAAGACATGGATTGATTGCTACTTAAAAAAACTTATTTTATAATGGCAAGGATGAAGCAAAAGGAAATTACTTTGTAGATCTGAAGTAGGACAGTCTGCAAGATATCCATACCAAAAGATGTGTGCAATGATGCTAATTTTTTAACTGAAACATTGATATAGTAAGCTTCGTATAATGATTCTGGTTATGAAAGACTGAATTCCTATTGCAGAGCTGGAGGGAGATAGACCAAACAACAGTTATAAAATGTAGACTTTGTTGATAGTATGTAACATGATATTATGTAACAGGTTTAGAACTATATGCACAAAAGTTCTAAAAAATAGATAGCATGTTCAGAATCATGCCAGAGTTCTTTCAATTTAAGGTTCAAAGAAAGTCATGATAATAAGCAAGGTAATACTAACAGGAAGGTTATCCAGAGGATACGCATGAGAATTGGGTTGCCACCTTTTCCTCAAAAAAATACCGGCCATGGGTGAGGGCGGAGCCTCAAAAGGGCGGAACCAGAAAGAGAAACCGTACAAAAGAAAAGCCGTAGTCATAGGTCATGGGTAGCAAGTTTACATTTTATTAAACTATGTAATGAAAGCCCATACAATCTAAATAACAGAATTTAAAAACAGCTGTCGTATGAAACAATCCAGCAGGATAAACATGGGGCTTTATTTTAAATCTGCCTCGATCACTTCCACCTGCTATCAACATAAGCAATTTAAGGGAATGTATGTGAATCAAGCCTTTAGAGTGACAGAGATAAAGCATGTAGAGGAAGGTGCAGCTCTCACTTCGGATTTGTTTTAGAAAGTTGCAGTAAGCCCCTAGAAAATAAGATCCATAAAGCAACTTTACCTTCAGACAGGCCTAGAAACTTGACTCATCAGCATAATACAAACTATCAAAAACAGAAAAAGGACATTTTGGTTATGCGAATACTCGGTGATTCACATTTTTAGCATAAATTTGGACGTTACATTGTATCTGCTAATCCCCAAGTAGTCATTGAGTTTTAGGTCACAGGTTACTGTGCTTGTCTCCAGCAGATGGTTCCATTCTCCCCTTTAACATATAGGGGGATATTTATCAAAGTCTCAACTATGCTGCATTCGCCGGCACCAATACGCTTGCCTAACATCGCGCCCGCAGACCTGAATACGCTCTCAATATTTATAAAAAAAGCTGGCAAAAAGATGCGCACCAAGTACGGGGCGATGAGCATCGGACTGCTGTTAACTAGCAGTCATCGATCTCACATCTATTCGGCTTTTTACCAACTTTATTTATACCCTGTCACTAAACGCCGCCACTATACAAAAATGTTTAACCCCTCTCCTGCCACTCCCGGACCCCACCACAACTTTAATAAAGTTATTAACCCCTATCATATCGCTTCCTGACACCACCGCAACCTTAATAAAATGTATTAACCCCTATTCCTCCTCTCCCGGACCCCGCCGTAACCTAAATAAAGTCATTAACCCCTATCCTGCTGCTCCTGGACCCCACTGCCACTAAATAAATGTATTAACCCCTAAACCTCTGGCCTCCCACATCACTACCATTAACTAAACCTATTAACCCCTAAACCTCTGGCCTCCCACATCACTACCATTATCTAAACCTATTAAACCCTAAACCACCAGCCCCCCCACATCGCCATAAACTAAATTAAGCTATTAACCCCTAAACCTAACAACCCACTAACTTTACATTAAAATTACAACATCCCAATCCTAAAATAAATTTAAACTTACCTGCAGAATTAAAATAAACTAATTTTAAACTATAAATTAACCTACCCTAACTATTATACTAAAATAGCAATTAAATTAACTAAATTGCATATTAAAAAACCCCTAACCCTGCTCAAATTATTTAAATATACTATTAAACATTATTAACAATTACTAAATTACAAAAAAAAAATAAACACTGTTACAAAAAATAAATTACAAAAAAAACAAACCACATTATCAAAAATGATAAAGAATTACACCTAATCTAACAGCCCTATCAAAATAAGAAAGCCCCTTCAAAATAAAAAAAAACCCTAGCCTACAACAAACTACCAATGGCTCTTAAAAGGCCCTTTTGCATTGCCTCAAAGAAATCAGCTCTTTTACCTGTAAAAAAAAATACAAAGACCCCCAACAGTAAAACCCACCACCGAACCAACCAACCCCCCCAAATAAAACTCCTATCTAAAAAACCTAAGCTCCCCATTGCCCTGAAAATGGCATTTGTATGGGCATTGCCCTTAAAAGGGCATTTAGCTCCTTTACCTGCCCAGACCCTAATCTAATAATAAAAACCACCCAAAAAACCCTTAAATAAACCTAACACTAACCCCGGATGATCCACTTACAGATTTTGAAGTCCCGCTTGAAGGATCCATCCAGCCGGCAAGAAGTCTTCATCCAGGTGGCAAGAAGTCTTCATCCGGGTGGCCTCTTCCATCTTTATCCAGCCAGCGAAGTCCTCATCCAGACGGCAAGAAGTCTTCATCCAGACGACATCTTCTATCTTCATCAATCCGGTGTGGAGCGGGCCCATCTTGAAGACATCCGGCGAGGAGCTCCTCTTCAATACGGTCGCCGCCATAAACTGGAACTTGAATGCAAGTGATGTCATCCAAGATGGCGTCCCTTGCATTCCTATAGGCTGAAAGGTTCCAATCAGCCAATAGGATTAGAGCTGCTAAAATCCTATTGGCTGTTCCAATCAGCCAATATGATTTGAGCAGCTCTCATCCTATTGGCTGTTCCAATAGGATGAGAGCTCAATCAATGGGATTGAGACTGGCGGATCGTATGTTACGTCACAAATGTCAACTTTTGCCGGTCTGTAGGCTTTGATAACTAGGTCGGATCAAGCTCGCCACAATTACGCTGCGGATGAATCAAATACACATTCATATATATATATATACTATATATATATATACATATACAGATATACATATATATATATATATTTATGTATACAGTATATATATATATATATATATATATATATATATATATATATATATATAACATTCTTTTATGCCAGAAATAAGTAAAGTGAATGTTAAAGAAAACTATTAAAAAGCAATCAATAAAAATTAAATTTTTTACTGTACATTTTACACTAACACTGTTTAAGCCCCTGAACTGCCAGAGATGACTGCCCATCTCCTTTACACAGCCATCTAGCAGACAAGGGGTTAAACAGTTAGTTGTACTCAGGGATTTTTTTGGGGGAAAAAGGTGCCGGTACTCTTTGATAGGCACTGCCCCTCCCATCTCATATGCCCCTCCCACCTCATATACCCCTCCTCCACCATGACAACAGTAGTAATAATAATATTCCTGCTTCTCTAACTAGATCAGTATTTATAAGTTTCATTCATAAGGGCACACTAACAGGCCATAGATTAAGGATTACCTTGGGTGAGAGCACACAAATAGCCATGCTCTAGTTCAGATATCCTAAAAATATTTGCCCTGCAAACTGGAATTTAGAAACACTAAACTAGATGACCAACTCAGTCATGGTTATAGTATTATTAATGCCTTTGTCATTTGCAAGGCATAGGCCTGATTGAAATTAGAGTATTAAAGAAAAGTGACATAAAAAGGCCCCAGCTTGAACCTCTGTTTAAAGGGATTTGGAAATCAAATTTAAATGTTTATTATTTAGATTTAGAAATAATTTTTTCCCCTTCAGTTATTTAAATGTACAACTTCCTCTTTTGTCTCCTTGGTTGAAATGTGTCCCTTTTACATGAGGACATACTGAAGTAGGCTAAGGAGTGTGCATGGAATAAAACAGCCATTTTTATATATACTTAAAAAATTATGCACTCTGTCACAAAATATCTGCAGACAAAATATTTTTTTAGCAACATTTGCAATTTTTGCAGTCTTGAAACATGTATCCCTTTAAAAGCTTCTTGAGTGTTATCTCCTTAGCTGCAGCCTGCATCCAATTAGAGCCAGATTGTACCAGAGTCACATTTTGTTCCTCCATTAATATTCTGGTTTAACTTTGTGAATATCTAAATCCCTCTCACAAACGTTTACCACCCTGTCCACAGAGTGCCACAAACGATGTCCCAAGCGTCACCAGGCACACCCACAGAGGATCGATCAGGCTATTTCCTATGCTGTTCAATACACCCTGACTCCCCATGCCTCTATTTTTCCTTATATGTGAATATACTACAGTGACATTGAATAATCCCTCACGGTATCTCGCCTGAATAGCCGCCACCGCCACATGACACGTTTCCACACACCGACTGAACAGATATTTCCTCCTCACTGCACGCAGTCTACTCAAACTTGTATGCCTGAGAGTGGGTGAAGTTGAAGCTGGCTGATAAGATCACTAATATGTGGACCGGAGTCATCCACACCTGGTCTACATATTACCAATGCAGGTCTCCCAGCTGCATGTATGCCAAGCACATACCGGCTCCTTCCACTTCACTCAACCCTACTCCACACTCAGTCACTCTCCACCACCGCACACACTAGAGCACCCTCCAAGTGACTTCAAGTCCAGTGCCATGCCAAATAAAAAGCATACATTTAATTATCAGTCCTGCCATGATCTCCCTGCTACCAGCCGTTATTCCAGGTGTCCTCTGGGTGCAGCGTGCAGTGTCAGAGGCTGTCTCTCATACAAAATAAAATTCCCTGTAGATCTCAATTTTGCTTTGAAGAGGTGCTGGTCAGGTGTGCAGAGGTGCCGGGATGGCATTCCATTGCGTACCGGCAGAAAAAAAGCACTGGTTGTACTAGGCTAAAGAAATGTGACACTGCAAAAGTATATTACAGCTTACATGATCTCAGCAGGACCGGTAGGGAAGAGGACAGTTCCTTTCAGTCCGGGAGAAAGTAAACACACTTAACTCCGTTCTTCTCTATGCAGACCCCGCCCCCCACAGCAACCAGAAACCTGTCAAATGTGAGAGGTCATTAACAGGGGAGGAGACACTGTATGCCCGCATGTGAAGTGTTAGAAAGCATGGGGATTTGTTTTTGCCAACTAGTACCCTGCATTACAGGAACATAAAATAATGCAGTGACCATTCAAAAGCAAAGTAAAATACCGGCTGGGTGGATGAGAATGTTTAATGTCCTAAAAAGAGTCATGGCCAGAGTAATTATTCCAGGCAAAGTGCAGTGGGTAAAGAAATAGAGAAGTTAAAATACCAGTTCTAGACCAAGAACAAATATTTCAGAGGGCTATGAATAACAATACGCTTTCACAGAGAGCAATACTTGGACAGCCATGGGGAGTGGTCAGCATGACCAGTCAATTTAAAATGTTGACTGAATTCTGGCAGGCTTTAGAACCTATTTGACGATCTGCCAAAAGAGGCATTACACCCTGCACAATTGTTGCACATTATGGCTAGTGATTGAAGAAGCAATTGCCTGTTGGGAAATTAATTCTCAGGTCATAAAGGTGTGTTCTACTTTTTTCCACAAGGACTAAAAGTAGAGCACCCAGCTCTGAAATTTTTCTGGCTATGAACCAAATTATTAGAAAAATGGCCTTACCTTACATTGGTGAGGGGGGTTACTGATACACCCCACCACATAGACTCTTCAGCACTTAAAGGGATACTGTAGCCAAAAATTTAATTTCGTGATTCAGATTGAGCATGAAATTTTAAGCAAATTTCGAATTTACTCCTATTATCAAAATACATTCATCCACCAATAAAAAAGTGCTGTCCAGAGTACTGAAACCAAAAAAAAAAAAAAAAAGCTTAGATGCCTTCTTTTTCAAATAATGATAGCAAGAGAACGAAGAAAAATTGATAATAGGAGTAAATTAGAAAGTTGCTTAAAATTGCATGCTCTTTCTGAATTACAAATGAACAAATTTAGGTTCAGTGTCCCTTTAAATAAAATAACTGGTAATTAAACTGGAGAGTTAAACAGTCAATGTTACAGGCTAACATCCTTATTTATAGAATGAATATATTCATGTTTGACTGAAATGCCATCTGTTTAAACTGTCCAGTTTAAATAAAAATGTTAGTTTAACGCTAAGAAGTCTTGGACTATGCAGTGGAGTACAGCAGTAGCCCCCTCTCCAATGTTATCGTTAATGTCATTCCTTTTTAAGACCATTTTCTACTGATTTAGTCAATAGACAAGAACATTTCAGAGTTGTTTCCTCTACTTTTGTCCATTCTACAGCACACTTTTATGACCTGAGTGATAAATTCTAAGAGGCAATTGCTTCTTCAATGTCTAGAAGTCTTGGACTGTGTCTATCCTTAAACGGAGAAGCTTTTATTGCAAAATAAGAGCTTTGAGGAATTAGAGGAAATATAAATAATTAAAATAGTCAATGATAGTCACAAATTGACAGAATCCCAAGACAATTTATGAAAAGAATCAATCTTGAAACTAGGTGCCTTGAAAAACCTGTTTAGCCTTTTCAAGTTCAGTACAGGATTAACCATACCTTCTATCTTTGTAACAATGAACAGTTTGGAATAAGAATACCTTAACTAGAGCATGATGAACTTCAGGAACAATGCTAAGGGCCCCATCTACTAATAAGCAGCCAGACAAGGTTCCCAACTTGGGAACCTGTCCGCCTGCCTTTGAAACCAATGGCAGTGGATACTGGATGTCCATTGCAAGCATGCACTATTTCGCAAGAATGTCTTTGTTCAATGGCTCCCCTGCTTGCATATGACCAATCATGCAAGAGTAGGGCCTGAAAATCACCCTAAACTAATGTATTTGTAGTGTTTTATCTCCATCAAATCAGAGGTGTTGGAGAGGGTAGGTGCTCCGTACATTGCGGAAATCAGACTTGCTCATGCAAGGGCTCAAAAGAAGAATTCAGTGCATAACAAATTGAGCCCTATATGTAATTACACCACATACAAGAATGTTTTTCAAGCTGAGTTTCTGCATACATTTAATTTATTAACTACAAAACAATACTTTAGCTCAAGCACTAATGCACACTCAGAAAAAAAGTGTAGGGACTGCAAAATTAAAATGTTTGGGGAAAAAAATAGGTATATTAGAGGTATCAATGAAGTCAGTGATTTGCTGGCCTTGCTGAATCATTTTATGGAAATATTGATGCAAGCTTGATATCAGTGAAAGGCTACAGAGAACTTCTTTCTTTATCTGTGCCTTAAAGGAACACCTCAGACAACAAGCCTTTTATATCTCCAAATAGATAGAAATTGAACGGAAAGCCAACACGAAGATCTTTTATGATGTTTCTAACTAATTCTAGCTGGCAGGATACGTTTTACCCACTTCTTCTGAATATGACAATAACAGACAACAAGAAAAAATAATAATATTGCAGTGTTTAAAGGTATTTACCCAGTCATATATTATGTATAACATTATCTTTAACCAGGGGCATGTTTAATCAATAGTTGGAAGTATATGCCAATTTATATAATACTATATAAACATAATGTAAATGTTACATAAAAAATTACAACAAATTATTACATTCAAAGTTTAATTTCTAGAAGAAAATATGGGTGCGTATAGTGGACAAAAGTATAGGTGATTGTATTCCATTATTATTATTATTATTAATTCATATAAATGACTTAATGATTATTATTGTTGGAAAACAATAATAAGTTACGAGACAAAGGTGGTTATTAGGAGTATGATTAATAAAATATAAGTAGCTTTATCTCCCCAACTTCGTACATTTGGAGGCTAGAAGACTCTCTCTTGACTACCCCACCTATTAGGGACGACTTACAGAAATCTCTCACAGAGTACTTTATACATAACGATGCAACACATACTACACTCTCCACTATGTGGGAAGCACATAAGTGCGTCATGAGGGGCGAATGCCTTAAGCATAAGGCCAGACTTGTCAGGCAGTACAGAGAAAACCACACGCGACTTCTAGACACAATATCCAACATGGAGGCTAAACACAAACTAAACCCCAAAGACGAGGGCATAGGAAGGGCTCTTCATGCAGCAAGACATGAGTTAAAACAACACCTGCTCCAGGCACACCAACGAAGGGCCTTCACAATTAAACAACAATACTATGAAGGAGGCAACAAACCTGGCAAATTGCTGGCTAGATCAATACGTAGGGCACAGCTCAAAACTTACATCCACCATATTGAAACCCGGGACAACACTAAACTCAAAAGCAGCAAAGACATAGCGGCAGCTTTCCACTCTTACTACAGTAAATTATATAATATATAGCAGGGCAAGAGGACTGACGAATCAACTGCAGACTCTAACACAAAAGCACAAAATATTGCCGAATACCTAACTGCATTAGAACTACCCCAACTGACTGACTCAGATGATGACAGTCTAGACACACCTATTTCCTTGGAGGAATTGACGCAAGCTATCAGGGAGCTGCCTAGCGGGAAAAGCCCAGGCCCGGATGGGCTTACCCCAAAATATTACAATACATTCCTCCAGACACTAGCCCCCCACATGCTCAAACTGTTTAATAGTCTAAGAGAGAACCCATCTAGTGAGCACAATGCTTGAGGCGCACATCACAATTATACCCAAACCAGGCAAGACACCTACAGCACCAGCAAACTTTAGGCCTATATCATTACTAAACACGGATATTAAAATACTGGCCAAGATATTAGCAAACCGACTGAACCGATTCCTCCCAAGTCTTATCTCAACTGACCAGGTCGGCTTTGTACCGGGCAGGGAAGCGCGGGATAACACCTCAAAGGTCCTACAGTTAATTAACTATGCTAGAGTTGAGGGCAAGTCAATGGCCCTCTACTCGACTGATGCGGAAAAGGCCTTTGACCAGGTTGACTGGCTCTTTTTGCGTCGGGTAATGGAAGTGATGAATTTTGGCAACCCTTTCTTAAACATGACATTTGCCTTATACTCCTCTCCAAATGCGCGACTCCGGGTCAATGAGGCCCTGTCTGAGGCCTTTCAAATCTCAAACGGCACTAGGCAGGGATGTCCACTATCACTGCTGTTGTTCGCGTTATCAATAGAAGCCCTGGCACACAAAGTTAGAAGAAATAGTAACATTACAGGAATAAAAATAGGCGAGACAGAATACAAACAAGCACTCTACGCGGACGACATAATGTATACCCTGACAAACATAGATACCTCTGTACCCGAACTGCTTAAGGAGATTAATAACTACGGAGCGCTCTCTAATTTCCATCTTAACCTCACAAAATCCGAGCTATTAAACATTAATGCCCCCCTGAACAAGTTAAATACCTCCAAATGTCACACGGGATATCAATAGCCACCAAACAATTACGTTATTTAGGAGTATACCTAACCAACAACCCACAAGACTTGTTCCGCAACAACTACCTAAAATTTAAAACAGAAATAATTAGAGACTTGTCATCCTGGAAAAATAAACCCCTTTCCTGGTTAGGCAAAATCGGGGTAGTTAAGATGAATATCCTACCACTGATACTGTATGTCTTGCAGACAGTGCCCATTCCCCTACCAAGAGAATACATAACACAACTACAGACACTGCTCGAGCAATTCGTATGGGCAGCTGCAAAGCCTAGAGTGCCCAGGAGAACAATGTATCTCCCGCGAGACAGGGGGGGTTGGGGTTCCCAGATCTGAGCGCCTACCGGCATGCCATTTTACTGCAAAGAGTAGTGGAGTGGTCGCATAATACATCACATAAAGCTTGGGTTCACTTAGACGGACAAATCTTCAAAATCAATAACATGGGAACTCTTGCCTGGATCTTAGCAACACACCGCCCAAAGAGCATTAGCAAATACCACATTACGCAAGAGACCCTACACGAATGGGACAGGGTTGTGGCCACCAGCACACATATCTCGACCAAACACTCACCGTTGACACCTATCATTGAAAATCCTGAACTCCCTTATCATAGAATGAGCTCACGCCTTAGTGCCCCGTACCCACTTAAAACAGGTTGCATACACCACGCAACAGAATCAGGGAAACTCAAAACACAACAACAAATGAGAGATACATGTAATGATATTTTCTCTTCTTGGTTAAGACACAACCAGTTGAAACACTATGTGACACATCATGCACATAGACAAGAACTCGGTAGGGATCCCACTTCATTTGAAAATCTATGCATTACAGGGAAACCACAGCGGAGACTAATTTCTAAGATTTACAAATTACTACTATTGCCACCTGACACACAGCTCCCAACATACACCAGAGCATGGAGCAGAGACTTTCAATCTGATATCACGCAGGAAGACTGGTTACAGTCCTTCTCCTTAGTAAAACGCTTGTCAATCTCTGCCCACATACAAGAAATCCAGTTAAAACTTATGAGTAGATGGTACCTCACTCTGGTGAGACTACGTAAATACTACCCATCTGCCAATCACATGTGCTGGAGGGGATGTGGAGAGGTGGGGACTCTCCTGCACATATGGTGGCCTTGCCCAAGACTGCTAGGATTCTGGCAAGAAACAATTAGACACATTTCAGAGAAGATCTCTGTGAATATACCATGCACACCAGAAACAATACTTTTCCTACACCTACCGAAAATAAAAGAAAGGCACACACAGGCGCTCCTCCTGCTCATGCTCACTGGAGCAAAGAAGCTCATTCCAAAAAAATGGAAAACAGCTGACACCCCAACATTTGATGAATGGCAGACCACTGTAAACGACCTCTTAGTGCTGGAGAGACTACACTATCACAAGATCAATCAAATAGTTACTCATGAGATGATGTTGACACAGTGGAAGGGCACACCGCTGTAAACAAACCTGTGCCCCCCTTGCACCTAGACACACACCATGCCTTAGCCCTAAATATGGCAAGAAGTCCCTTGCGTGTTTTTTTTTCCTTTCTCCCCATTCCCCCCCCCTCTTCCTTTTTCTACCTTTTCTTACTCCACTACCATTTTCTTGAGCTTCTTAACTACTTATTGAACTCTCCGGACACTTCTATTCCGGCACGACGCATACTTATAAATGTGATTTACCATACTATCAACATTATGTTAATTTAAAAATGTTAAAAACATTAAGCTTTGAAAAATTGAACTCATGTGGACGTACATCAGACTTTAATAAGATTGACGCCTTTGGAACTATTTTGTTATCAGCATAATATACTGAGATACCTGGCGAACTTGATTATGTCTGGATGTTTTAAAGCACAATGTAACCAATATTTGTTAAAAGAAAAAACTGATGTCTTTGAATATCTATCACCGTCCAATTATGTATATTTAACTTTCTTTTTATCGACAATAAAGCTTATTTAAAAAAAATTAAAAAATAAATAAATATATAAGTAGCTTTAGAATGTGACCATTGGAATTTTTCAGACCAAGAAATGTATACTTTTAGATTAGGTTTAAATGCATTTTGTATCAATATCTGTAGAACCAAAAAGGCAGACGGCGAGATTACGAGTCTTGCATTAGCCTTAAAAAGCAACGTTGAGAGGTCCCAACGCTGCTTTTTTCCTAACGCTGATATTACGAGTCTTGCAGGTACAGGTGTACCGCTCACTTTTTTGGCCGGACTCAAAAATACCGCAAATCTACTTACATCAATTGCGTATCCTCTTTTTTCAATGGGATTTGCCTAACGCCGGTATTACGAGTCTTCAAAAAAGTGAGCGGTACAGCCTCTCCTGTCAAGACTGATACCGTATTTAAAAGTCAGTAGTTAAGAGTTTTATGGGCTAACGCCATAGTATAAAACTCTTAGCTAAAGTGCTAAAATGTACACTAACACCCATAAACTACCTATTAACCCCTAAACCAAGCCCCCCACATCGCAAACACTAAACACATTTTTTTAACCCCTAATCTGCTGAACCAGACATCGCTGCCACTATAATAAATATATTAACCCCTAAACCACCACACTCCCGCATCGCAAACACTAGTTAAATACTATTAACCCCTAATCTGCCTGCCCTAACATCGCTGACACCTACCTACATTTATTAACCCCTAATCTGCCGCCCCCAACGTCGCCGCCACTATATTAAAGTTATTAACCCCTAAATCTAAGTCTAACCCTAACCCTAACACCCCCTAACTTAAAAAGAATTTAAATAAATCTAAATAAAAAACTACAATTAAATAATTTATTCCAATTTAAAACTAAATACTTACCTATAAAATAAACCCTAAGCTAGCTACAATATAACTAATAGTTACATTGTAGCTAGCTTAGGGTTTATTTTTATTTTACAGGCAACTTTGTATTTATTTTAACTAGGTACAATAGTTATTAAATAGTTATTAACTATTTAATAGCTACCTAGTTAAAATAAAGACAAATTTACCTGTAAAATAAAACCTAACCTATGTTACAATTACACCTAACACTACACTATAATTAAATAAATTCCCTAAACTAACTACAATTAAATACAATTAAATACAATTATCTAAAGTACGAACCCCCCCCACTAAATTACAGAAAAAAATAAAATAATTACAAGTTTTTTAAACTAATTGCACCTAATCTAATCCCACTAATAAAATAAAAAGCCCCCCAAAGTAATCAGCTCTTTTACCTGAAATAAAAGTACAATACCCCCCCAACATTAAAATCCACCACCCACACACCCAACCCTACTCTCAAACCCACCCAATACCCCCTTAATAAAACCTAACACTACCCCCTGAAGATCACCCTACCTTGAGATGTCTTCACCCAGCCGGGCCGAAGTCCTCAATGAAGCCGGGTGAAGTGGTCCTCCAGACGGGCAGAAGTCTTCATCCAAGCTGGCCAGAAGAGGTCCTCCAGACGGGCAGAAGTCTTCATCCAGGCGGCATCTTCTATCTTCATCCATCCGGCGCGGAGCGGCTCCATCTTCAAGACATCCAACGCGGAGCATCCTCTTCCATCGACGTCCAAATGAAGAATGAAGGTTCCTTTAAATGACATCATCCAAGATGGCATCCCTTGAATTCCGATTGTCTGATAGAGTTCTATCAGCCAATCGGAATTAAGGCAGAAAAAATCCTATTGGCTGATGCAATCAGCCAATAGGATTGAGCTCACATTCTATTGGCTGATCAAATTGTTATGAGCTGCTTATTCTATTTTCATTATTTTATATGTTTAACCAAACTTTTCCTTTTCTTTTACTGAACTCTTCTCTGAAACTGCAGATATATTACTTCTGTATTTTCCAGCAATTCACTCCTGACCTAATAAGTGATGTATCTTTAACAACTTACTTTTAGCCAAAAAAGTATATATCAGTACATCTTAAAGTTATGGCTTCTCCCATACATTGTTTTTTTAAATATCTGAAACTCAAGGTAAAATCCAAGGCTTCTCTGTACAGTATCAACTTCTCAATCCAATTAGCCAGCTAGCCTCTGGTCACATTCCAAGAAAACATATCTCCCAAATTTTAACATAGAGGACCTGTTTTTTTTTCTTCCTTTCCTAGTAACCACTAATCATGTGAGATTTATTGGCCAATCATTATCAGCCAATTAGCTCTCTGCTTTGTAAGTTACTGTAATAGTATAAAAATGCATGTATATGAAAATGTGTTAGTCTTGCGTTGCTGTTTTTTGTTCTGGGACACTGTTGCAACAGTGTAATAAAGATTACCTCTCCTGAGGTGAGCCCTTGTTTGATAAATATCTGGTCTGGACCTCTTTATTACTGCACCTGAGACGAGCTCACTCACGACAGTAACTTGGCGACTCTGGTGGGACATACTTCAGGTCGACCTTTCCGTGCCTCCCTGGCTGGGAACCAACATCTGCGCGCACCCATCTGATTCAGGTCTATAGCTTACCTGTGGGAGGTTTTGTCTTGTTGGCCAGGGAGTCCCGGGGGGCGATAAGGGAGTACGTCCTGAGGAACAGACCACAAACAACGGATACAATCTACCCCTTGGACCAGTCTGTGAGTGTCTTTTTGTCTTTTGTGTTCATGTAGGTGTAATATATGTTGTGGGTCTTTTACCCTGTTTTTGTTTTATATACTGGATCACTATTAAATTCAGTGGGACATCTGTCTGGCAGTTAAACACCATTAGGGTGCCAGCCCACTATAAAATAAAGTTTCAGGTGGTAGGGATTTTACAGAGGCAGAAATAGTGATCCAAGACATATTGTTACTTGAGACTATAGTGCTAATCTCTCCCGCTAAGCAGGGACGTGGAGGTAGTGTCCGTCCGGTAACTGCAGGGACTTGATTGACTATAGTGCTAATCTCTCCCGCTAGGCAGGGACGTTGAGGAAGTGTCCGTCCGGTAACTGCAGGGACTTGATTAGGGATTAAGGTGAGGTGTGGATTTTGAGGAGTTAAAGTGCCCCTGTTTTTGGTCTAATTTTTGTAGACTGGGCACTTTGTCATCAAAATTTACATTCACTTTAAGGAACAGGGATATAATAATGGGATCCCGGTTGTCTAAAGTAGACAAAGACTCTCCCCTTGTTAAAGTATATGCAAATTAGGGAAAACTCAGTACTGCTGGGTTATAAAAAAAATTAGACTTTATACTTTGTGCACAGAGCTCTAAGTTTCCTATACTCTCAGCCTTGATCCTGAATTAAGGTGGCTGAGATTTGGGTCCTTTGAGCTCCCTAAATTAATTGCCCTCCGCAATCTTCTGGTTGATATATGCCCTGACCAGATGTACTACTATTATCTGTTTGAGAATAGTAGGGTTGCGGACGTCAAAACCCAAATGAAAATGTGTTTTCTGTATTACTAAAAGTTTCATGTATGTTAACATTGCTTTAGAATAAATGCTGGGAGTGAAATATTTGAGGTATGCGAGTTGATAAGAGTTTTTGTGTACAATCGCTGCAAAAGAAAGCTGGCCTTGATGTTTGATGCAGGCTGGAGCTGTGTGTGTGTATCAGGGATTCTTAGCTAAGAAATTTGATGACGTAATGATTTGCTTGTAATTGCTGTAACTTGGTTTTAAAGTCATATGTATGTTCTTAATTTTGTGCGCCAATAATAGAATTTTTTTTAGTTTTAAGTGATATTTGTTTTATGTATGGGCTGATAAGAGATTTAATGTGTTTCCATCTGTTTGAGGCATATAAAATATATGCAAGTGAAGTAACTAAGGATTTTGAAAGTGCGATGGTGTGTGTCATTTTTGTCACGCTCTAGTAAATATGAGAGTTTTTCTTGTATATGATTAATGGGTTAAGTATGTTTGTGGAAAAGATAATAAGGTAAAAAAACTTGTCTTGTTTGCCATTGGAGTTCTGCTTCTTTGCTGTATTATGGACTGTTTCATTAGATGTATCTAAAGTATTTGGGTCTGTTTCTTTTGCAATAAATATTTAAGTATATGCAGGTTGTGATGCAGTTGGGAGGTGGAGTTTTGATGGTAAATAAGACAATAAGGTTGAATATGTAATATGATAAATGGTCAGCCCTTATGGGGACAGTACACTGTAAAATTGTTTTTATATTAATGTATTTTCAATGACTTGTTATACAAGCTGCATAGTATAAAAAATAATCAGCAGCTAACAATATAAATTTAAATATCACTCCCCACACTTTACATTTAAAGGGACACTCAGGTTTTATAAAAATTTTCATGATTCAGATACAGCATGCAATTTTAAACAACTTTCCAATTTACTTCCATTAAAAATAATGTGCACAGTCTTTTATATTTACACTTTTTTTTTTTAGTCACCAGCTCCTACTGAGCATGTGCAAGAACTCAGACTATACGTATATGCATTTGTGATTGGCTGATTGCTATCACATAGTTCAGGGGGAGTGGAAATATACATAACTTAGAAATGTGTTAGAAAAGAATCTACTACTCATTTGAAATTCAGACTAAATGCTATTGTATTGTCTTGTTATCTTGCATTTGTTGATTATGCAAATCTGCTGTGTTTACTGGTCCTGTCTCTGGGAGCATAATAATTGCATAAGACCTGGATGATTTTCTATATTTTTACTTTAGTTTGTTTTACAATAGTTTGCTTACATAATCACCTTGTGCAGACCTTTCCTTGTATATATATTCAGTATAATATAAAATCCGTGAGACTAGCAGTGGGAAAAAAAAAAGAGTTACATTTGCTTTCCAGCTGATTGAGGCTTCATGCCGATGTGGATTTGACTTCTGAGTTGAATACATACAGGTCTGTGTAAAAGTCTGTTCTAATACAGGAGTGGAATTGCATGTTGCAAACATTTTCTTTTTCTCTTCAAATAAGTTGCAAACTGAGAGATATCACTGACCTGAATGTATTCAAGCTCTAAAAAAAAAAACTGCTCACTGCTCAACACAGAGGCCTAGATTTGGAGTTCGGCGGTAAAAGGGCTGTTAACGCTCCGCGGGCTTTTTTCTGGCCGCACCATAAATTTAACTCTGGTATCGAGAGTTCAAACAAATGCTGCGTTAGGCTCCAAAAAAGGAGCGTAGAGCATTTTTACCGCAAATACAACTCTCGATACCAGAGTTGCTTACGGACGCGGCCGGCCTCAAAAACGTGCTCGTGCACGATTCCCCCATAGGAAACAATGGGGCTGTTTGAGCTGAAAAAAAACCTAACACCTGCAAAAAAGCAGCGTTCAGCTCCTAACGCAGCCCCATTGTTTCCTATGGGGAAACACTTCCTACGTCTGCACCTAACACTCTAACATGTACCCCGAGTCTAAACACCCCTAGCCTTACACTTATTAACCCCTAATCTGCCGCCCCCGCTATCGCTGACCCCTGCATATTTTTTTAAACCCCTAATCTGCCGCTCCGTAAACCGCCGCCACCTACGTTATCCCTATGTACCCCTAATCTGCTACCCCTAACACCGCCGACCCCTATATTATATTTATTAACCCCTAACCTGCCCCCCACAACGTCGCCGACACCTGCCTACACTTATTAACCCCTAATCTGCCGAGCGGACCTGAGCGCTACTATAATAAAGTTATTAACCCCTAATCCGCCTCACTAACCCTATCATAAATAGTATTAACCCCTAATCTGCCCTCCCTAACATCGCCGACACCTAACTTCAATTATTAACCCCTAATCTGCCGAGCGGACCTCACCGCTACTATAATAAATGTATTAACCCCTAAAGCTAAGTCTAACCCTAACACTAACACCCCCCTAACTTAAATATAATTTACATCTAACGAAATAAATTAACTCTTATTAAATAACTTATTCCTATTTAAAGCTAAATACTTACCTGTAAAATAAATCCTAATATAGCTACAATATAAATTATAATTATATTATAGCTATTTTAGGATTAATATTTATTTTACAGGTAACTTTGTATTTATTTTAACCAGGTACAATAGCTATTAAATAGTTAAGAACTATTTAATAGTTACCTAGTTAAAATAATAACAAATTTACCTGTAAAATAAATCCTAACCTAAGTTATAATTAAACCTAACACTACCCTATCAATAAAATAATTAAATAAACTACCTACAATTACCTACAATTAACCTAACACTACACTATCAATAAATTAATTAAACACAATTCCTACAAATAAATACAATTAAATAAACTAGCTAAAGTACAAAAAATAAAAAAGAACTAAGTTACAGAAAATAAAAAAATATTTACAAACATAAGAAAAATATTACAACAATTTTAAACTAATTACACCTACTATAAGCCCCCTAATAAAATAACAAAGCCCCCCAAAATAAAAAATTCCCTACCCTATTCTAAATTAAAAAAGTTACAAGCTCTTAGGTTAATTGTAGGTAATTGTAGGTAGTTTATTTAATTATTTTATTGATAGGGTAGTGTTAGGTTTAATTATAACTTAGGTTAGGATTTATTTTACAGGTAAATTTGTTATTATTTTAACTAGGTAACTATTAAATAGTTCTTAACTATTTAATAGCTATTGTACCTGGTTAAAATAATTACAAAGTTGCCTGTAAAATAAATATTAATCCTAAAATAGCTATAATATAATTATAATTTATATTGTAGCTATATTAGGATTTATTTTACAGGTAAGTATTTATCTTTAAATAGGAATAAGTTATTTAATAAGAGTTAATTTATTTCGTTAGATAAAAATTATATTTAACTTAGGGGGGTGTTAGTGTTAGGGTTAGACTTAGCTTTAGGGGTTAATACATTTATTAGAATAGCGGTGAGCTCCGGTCGTCAGATTAGGGGTTAATAATTGAAGTTAGGTGTCGGCGATGTTAGGGAGGGCAGATTAGGGGTTAATACTATTTATGATAGGGTTAGTGAGGCGGATTAGGGGTTAATACATTTATTATAGTAGCGCTCAGGTCCGCTCGGCAGATTAGGGGTTAATAAGTGTAGGCAGGTGTCGGCGACGTTGAGGGGGGCAGATTAGGGGTTAATAAATATAATATAGGGGTCGGCGATGTTAGGGGCAGCAGATTAGGGGTACATAGGGATAACGTAGGTGGCGGCGATTTGCGGTCGGAAGATTAGGGGTTAATTATTTTAAGTAGCTGGCGGCGACATTGTGGGGGGCAAGTTAGGGTTTAATAAATGTAATACAGGGGTCGGCGGGGTTAGGGGCAGCAGATTAGGGGTACATAAATATAACGTAGGTGGCGGTCGGCAGATTAGGGGTTAAAAATTTTAATCGAGTGGTGGCGGTGTGGGGGGACCTCGGTTTAGGGGTACATAGGTAGTTTATGGGTGTTAGTGTACTTTAGGGTACAGTAGTTAAGAGCTTTATAAACCGGCGTTAGCCAGAAAGCTCTTAACTCCTGCTATTTTCAGGCGGCTGGAATCTTGTCGTTAGAGCTCTAACGCTCACTTCAGAAACGACTCTAAATACCAGCGTTAGAAAGATCCCATTGAAAAGATAGGCTACGCAAATGGCGTAGGGGGATCTGCGGTATGGAAAAGTCGCGGCTGTAAAGTGAGCGTTAGACCCTTTAATCACTGACTCCAAATACCAGCGGGCGGCCAAAACCAGCGTTAGGAGCCTCTAACGCTGGTTTTGACGGCTACCGCCGAACTCCAAATCTAGGCCAGAGTCAGGGGGTGGAGCAAGTGCTATGCACAGAAGTCAGGGAAAGAAAAAAAATATTTAAAGGGGTATAGGCAAACTGATATAAAATCTGAGATTTCAAAAAATATTTACAGAGAAAGAAAATGAAGTTTATTGTATGCTCAGCACTAGTATATTTAACTATGTCAAGCAGTTTCAATTAAAAATTATTCTTAATTTGGGTAAACTGTCCCTTTAACTATCCTGCACCCCTGTGAGTGTGGTTTCTTATTACTGGCTTGTTTACTTAGGCTGATTGATAGATGAGACTCCAGTATAAAACTTTTACTATAGGTGGGTATACCACAGACTAAATCAGCTATTTCAAATGCCAAAATAGAGGAAAGAAGCTTGTACAGGGACATTCATTACACATTTATGTGCCACACGCAGTACACCTCTTACTCAGTCAGACAAATACACAACATTTTTTTTTTAAACCAACGTCTCACTAGGTATGAGACATTGCTTCTTGTACCTTCTAATATCACTATCCTCTACTGTACCTCTCTCAACCCAGCAACTTTGTTACCTCTACCTGATGATGGTACCCCCCACTATGACTGTTTATCTGTATCTCTCTTTTCCTCCAAACTAAGGGATGGCCTCTCTGATGTGCCTCTACCTAACCTGAATTGGACACTGTTCTGTGATGGAAGTTTGAGGATGGTGAATGTTTCTGCTGTAGTCATGACAGATTCTGTTATAGATGCCGAGCCCCTCCCATCTCACTACAGTGCCCAAGCGGCTGAGCTACATGCACTCACACTTGCTTGTCAGCTCTCAAAGGACAGGTCAGTAAACATTTACACTGATAGTAAATATGCTTTAGGGATTGTATATGCCACTGGTCAATTATGGAAATTAAGGGGTTTTCTAACTTCTGCTGGTACCCAAATTGTCAATGCACCACAAGCTTTTGCATTCCTTGACTCAATCCATTTACCCACTTCCATCTCTGTCATGCATTGCAAAGCACACACCCACTCACAGGAACCCATTTCACTTTGTAATAGTTATGATGATCAAATTGCTTAGCATGCAGCTTCTCTGCCATTTACACTACATTGTCTCTCTTTACACTTCTCTTCCTGAACAAACTGTTCACCTCTGGACTATTCTTGGTATTACCTGTGACTTTTGATATCTGGTCCACTCCAGATGGATGCCCTGCTCTACCTCAACCACACCTCTCTCTTATGCTATCCTTTCTGCATAACAAAACACACTGAGGTACCACACAACATTGCCCCCCCACCATCAAGCTGCAAAATGGGTTGTATTGAATTGTGAGACATGCTCAATTCAATCCAAGGGGGGAACCTAAAGGCCAACCAGGCGGATGCCCATGGGCATTTGAAACTTTTGAATGTTTACAAATTTACTTTTCTGACATACCTCCCTGTAGGGGATTCAAACATTTACTTGTGATAGTGGACCAACTTACTGGATGGGTCGAGGCCTTTCCTACAAGAACTGTGAAAGTCCAAGAAGTTGCCAAGTGAATGCTAAAAGAACTCATACCCAGGTTTGGCCTCCCAGAGTAATTGAATCTAACAGAGGAACACATTTCACAAGTAATATTATTCAGCAACTGACATTAGCCTTAGGCTTTCCTTGGCATCTCCATACCCCTTGGCATCCAGAAAAACTCAGGCCAAGTGGAAAGAAAAAACCAGACCCTAAAACAGACTATTGCAAAAATTTGTTCTCAAGTAAGCCTTAAATGGGTAGATGCTTTGCCCCTAGCACTGTTTGGGACTCACACAAACCATAGGGGGACCCTCAAGCTCTCACCATATGAACTATTGTTTGGTAGGCCACCTCCTTTGTATAGTGCCAACACCTTACACCTGCCTGACCTTGCAGTAGGTGATGTATAACTAACTGCTTATCTTTTGCAACTGCAGACATTCTCTCCACAGACATGTCTCTCTCTCTCAGTCTTTGCCATTGGACATGACTGCACATCCCTTCCAGTCAGGTGACTTCATTTTAGTCCAGGCCTATCAAAAAAAGCCACTGCAGCCTCTCTGGAAAGGTCCTTTCCTGGTTTTGCTGACTACTCCAACAGCTATCAAAGTTGCTGAGGTCGACTCTTGGATCCACTACTCCAGGTGTAAAAGATACAGCCCAGACAAAGAAGCAGCCTGCAACAAGCCAAAGAAAGAAGAAGCTGGGGCAACCAAGGCCTCTGAAGAAGGGGTAACCAAGACCCCTGATGACGATTGGTTAATTCAGACCCTTCTGGGTTTGAAACTCAGACTAACCAGAAATAGTGAAATCTCACTAGCTGAATGAGTGAAACTGAAAGATCTGTCTTTCTCTTATTTTCATTGTCTCACTCCTCTGTTGATATCTTGAGTAACATCCCTCAATATGTCTCCTTTGTTTTGTGTCACACTTTTGACCATGCTCTCTTACTCTATTTCCCAATATGTGTCTTCTGGTCAGTGTGTTTGTCCTAACCCCTTTACTAAATACTCTTGTTCTGGTAACCTTGTATCTGTGGCAGTTTTCCTAAGGGGTTTGTTATCCAGTCTATTTGCATAGCCCCACTAGTGAATGTGGTTTGAAAATTATGAAGTGGGTAGCTGAGAAATGAAAGTCACCCCTTCTTGCTTGACGTTCCCCTGTAACTACAATTGCCACAACCCCTATTTACCCCCACGATTTTTTCCCCATAATGGTAATTTACCTAATGCCCAATTGTCCCCAGAGAACTATTCTTTAGGTGAATGGGGACTAAACTCACACGTTGTCCTACTCCAAACTATAGCCAATCACACAGAGGGCAATTGTTATATTTGTGCTCGCATTCCCACTCATCATAAGAGGGGTATTCCTCTTATGGGTATTAATGTTGATTTGTTTACCTTTGATTTGTCTACTTTTATTCCTCCAGGTACACCATTGTTCAACCCATCAGGTAATTTTATCTCTTTGGGAGGCACCTCATATGGTACTATCTGCAGGGAAATTGGCCAAGGTATGGTGCGGTTGGGGGCCTCCCTATGTGAGTATGTAATCTCCAGTAATGGCACTCATTTACAGCTGGTAAATTTCTCTGGAATGATCCTGACTGTGAATCATAATCTCACTGCATTTTTTTTATTCCTCCAGGGCCCCAATTGTACTTTTGTTTCCCCATCCCTTGTACAATCTTTCCTCAGCAGACCACCCCCTGGGTTGTATTGATATGTGGACAGACAGCGGTGTCAGTCCTCCCTGGTAACTCTACAGCCATCTGCTTCCTGGGTGTGGTAACCCCAGCCATCCGTGTTGTCCCCCTGCTGCCCTTGGGCCCAATTCGCAATAAACGTGAATCTGAAAGCTTGCTGCCCCCCTTGTCTAACAGTATGCTGGAGATTCAACTGGTCGAGCTATCCTCCCGGCCGTTGGTGTCTACCTGAATCATCAGGACATCATCATGTTATCTGTGACACTACAGACCTTCATGAATGAGAGTGCAGGAGTTGTTCAGAGTGTGGCCCAAGAGTTGAAGCAGCTTAGACAACTAGCATTTCAGAATAGGATGGTCCTTCATTACTTCCTCGCTTCCCAAGGAGGGGAGGGGGGTGTAGTCTTGTGAGCAAAGAATGTTGTACCTATGTTACTGATCAATCACTTAATTTGAGTCACCATCTCACAGTTATTAGGTCCCTATCCCAGGATGTCCAAGATGTGATTGATGACAAATTTGGCCTTGGAGGTATTTTTAACCATCTCTTTGATTGGCTACCTAATTTGGGATGGTTACACTCCCTTTTTCTGTATGGCATTGTTATTATAGTATGCCTTATCCTGATGTGTTGCTGTATACAATGTGTACCTGGTCTAATCTCTACATGCAAGAATGTTTTCACTGTGTCTCATTCTTCTCCCAAATACTTGTTTCCCTCTATCTGTTTTGAATCTCCCCACCATGTTGAGATCTCTCTTGACCCTGATTTCTTCTGAGTTCACCTACTTCTCTCCTACTCTATGTCTCTTTTGACCTCTTGATCTTACAATGTTATTGTCTACCCACCAGCTGTGCCCTAAAATTCCCTGTCTTATCCCTATGCAGGATGCACTACGTCCCTAGGATCGTCTAGAACTTTCCTACATTGGGAAACTGGCCACGGAGAGACCATGGACCATCATCTACCTTGATGGCCACCCCGGTCGTAGCCTGTATACCCATAACCCACTCCTTTTTCCCTCCCTGGTGGTTTCTATTTCTTCATTGTCTTTCTGTATTGTTTTATTTTGATTTCATATTGCATTACCTTATACTTACACTCTCTATATTTCCTTCACAGGTGCAGAATTCCTTCACCTCCCAAACATGCCATGATACTGCCTGACAACCCACTATTCGCCATCAACTCTGCAAGAATGATGGGGATTGTTAATTGTTGTTAATAAATCTGGGAGGGGATGTTTCTGCACTATGTCATGCCACACACATATGTCATGCCACACACACATTTACAGCATAGGAATGTTTAGGTAGTTGTCTACTCCACCCGATGGCGACTAGCGTCCGGTAATAGCGGAATTGCCTACTACCTAATAACTTCACTCCTACCTTGTTTTTGCTTACCCTCTTGTAGTCCTGTGAACCATCTTGGATGCGAGCACCCATGTACTAATAGCATTGTGATTGTCAAACCGCCATGAGTCACATTTACTTTTTGTGATCGCGGCACTTTGACGTTTGCGATCAAAGGGGGGAATGTTATGAGCTGCTTATTCTATTTTCATTATTTTATATGTTTAACCAAACTTTTCCTTTTCTTTTACTGAACTCTTCTCCGAAACTGCAGATATATTACTTCTGTATTTTCCAGCAATTCACTCCTGACCTAATAAGTGATGTATCTTTAACAACTTACTTTTAGCCAAAAAAGTATATATCAGTACATCTTAAAGTTATGGCTTCTCCCATACATTGTTTTTTTAAATATCTGAAACTCAAGGTAAAATCCAAGGCTTCTCTGTACAGTATCAACTTCTCAATCCAATTAGCCAGCTAGCCTCTGGTCACATTCCAAGAAAACATATCTCCCAAATTTTAACATAGAGGACCTGTTTTTTTTTCTTCCTTTCCTAGTAACCACTAATCATGTGAGATTTATTGGCCAATCATTATCAGCCAATTAGCTCTCTGCTTTGTAAGTTACTGTAATAGTATAAAAATGCATGTATATGAAAATGTGTTAGTCTTGCGTTGCTGTTTTTTGTTCTGGGACACTGTTGCAACAGTGTAATAAAGATTACCTCTCCTGAGGTGAGCCCTTGTTTGATAAATATCTGGTCTGGACCTCTTTATTACTGCACCTGAGACGAGCTCACTCACGACACAATCAGCCAATAGAATGCCATCTCAATCCTATTGGCTGATTGCATCAGCCAATAGGATTGAACTTCAATCCTATTGGCTGATTGCATCAGCCAATAGGATTTTTTCTACCTTAATTCTGATTGGCTTCTGCCCGTCTGGAGGACCACTTCGCGCCGGCTTAGTTGAGGACTTCGGCCCTGCTGGGTGAAGACATCTCAAGGTAGCGTGATCTTTAAGGGGTTAGTGTTATGTTTTATCAAGGGGGTATTGGGTGGGTTTTAGAGTAGGGTTGGGAGTGTGGGTGGTGGGTTTTAATGTTGGGGGGGTATTGTACTTTTTTTCAGGTAAAAGAGCTGATTACTTTGGGGCAATGCCCCATAAAAGGACCTTTTAAGGGCTATATGTAATTTAGTATAGGGTAGTGCTTTTTATTATTTTGGGGGGCTTTTTTATTTTATTAGTGGGATTAGATTAGGTGTAATAAGTTTAAAAAAAACTTGTATTATTTTATTATTTTCTGTAATTTAGTGTTTTTTTCGTACTTTAGATAATTGTATTTAATTGTATTTAATTGTAGTTAGTTTAGGGAATTTATTTAATTATAGTGTAGTGTTAGGTGTAATTGTAACTTAGGTTAGGATTTATTTTACAGGTAAATTTGAATTTATTTTAACTAGGTAGCTATTAAATAGTTAATAACTATTTAATAACTATTGTACCTAGTTAAAATAAATACAAAGTTGCCTGTAAAATAAAAATAAATCCTAAGCTAGCTACAATGTAACTATTAGTTATATTGTAGCTATCTTAGGGTTTATTTTAAAGGTAAGTATTTAGTTTTAAATAGGAATAATTTAGTTAATGATAGTTATTTTTAATTAGATTTATTAAAATTATATTTAAGTTAGGGGTTGTTAGGGTTAGACTTAGATTTAGGGGTTAATAACTTTAATATAGTGGCAGCGACGTTGGGGGCGACAGATTAGGGGTTAATAAGTGTAGGTAGGTTGCAGCGACATAGGGGGTGGCAGATTAGTGGTAGGTGGCGGCGGTGTCCGGAGTGGAAGATTAGGGGTTAATAATATAATGCAGGTGGCGGCGATGTCGGGGGCGGCAGATTAGGGGTTAATAAATATAATGTAGGGTTTGGCGATGTTGGGGGCAGCAGATTAGGGGTTCATAAGTATAATATAGGTGACGGCGGGTGTCCGGAGCGGAAGAATAGGGGTTAATAATATAATGCAGGTGTCGGCGATGTTGGGGGCGGCAGATTAGGGGTTAATACGTGTAAGATTAGGGGTGTTTAGACTCAGGGTTCATGTTAGGGTGTTAAGTGTACACATAAAATGTGTTTCCCCATAGGAATCAATGGGGCTGCATTAAGAGCTTTACGCTGCTTTTTTGCAGGTGTTAGGTTTTTTTCAGCCGGCTCTCCCCCATTGATTCCTATGGGGAAATCGTGCACAAGCACGTTTTGCCAGCTCACCGCTACCGTAAGCAGTGCTGGTATTGAGGTGAGATGTGGAGCTAAATTTTGCTCTACGCTCACTTTTTTTGCGGCTAACGCTGGGTTTCTAAAAACCCGTAATACGAGCATTGTATGTGGTGATCGGTGAGGGAAAACTGTGCGTTAGCACCCCACAGCCTTAACGACAAAACTCGTAATCTAGGTGAGAGTTTGGTTCCAGGGGAAGTTTAATAAAATGTTACAATGCAGTTCAGCAGGAAGTTGAGATTTGATCAGTTAAGAAAGTAATAGCTAAAGTTTATACAGCATGTTTTATTATGGTTGGTTAATCAAAGGCATAAAGTTGTTGAGTATATTGTACATGTAAAATTACATTGAAACACATTTGGCAAGGAAAACATTTTTTTATTGACAGTCAAGTCAGAATGAGATGATGAAAAAACAAACAAATACAAGATTGCACAAAACAAAAGCGGTACCTAAACCTCTAGCTTAAAACTTAAAGTGACATCCACTTTGTGAAATTCTAATTTTCTGCCATCTTTCTGATGTATATGCATTTAATCAAACTGTACAACTTGATCTGCAACTATTGGGGTAATATATAGTAATAATTTAGGGAAATTATTAAAAAGTAGGTGGGTTTCCAAAAGATACTTCTTTGAATTTCGTTGTAATTTGGGCTAAGCCTAACGACCTAGATTTTCTGTCGCGTTAGTGATGAATTATGAATAACACACACACACACACACACACACATATATATATATAATATATATATATATATACTGTATACAGTCTTAGGAGGTGGTGTTTAACTCCAAAATGTCACTTACTGTTCACAATAAGGGCTCCATGTACTAAGCAGTCAGCGAGCTACCCGCAACAAATCTCGCGTCCAAACTCGCAAACTGATATGTACAAAGCCGTCAATTGTGTAAAAACTCGCATCTTTAAAATTGCGAGCGTACTTATCCGCCATACCTCGCTACCTCTCCATTTTTTACTGTAATTAGACACATTTGACCACCAACTCGCCAAAAACGAGTTTTTGGCGAGTAAAAAATCTATTTGTCCGCTCGCGTCAATCTCCGCCCCCACCTCGTTATTTTTGCCTCGCCACCTTTTAGGTGGCGGGCAAGGTACAAAACAATAGGAAAGCCACTAGACGCCAGTCTATACATATATAAAAGGCAGTAATATCAGCATTGTACTTACATTGTTCATTTCAGCAGCTATGGAGAGAATTCTGTTTTTGTTTATTCTCCGTTTGATGCAAATCCGGGCTAGAAGACAGAGTACTGGAAATGTAGCTAATCGTATCGTTAGAAGAAGGAGAGTTCGTGTCCCCCGTGTATTCCTTCCACGGGTTGGTTTGCACGGCCTTTCTGACCGAGAGATCATACAAAGATTCCGGCTTGATCGTGAATCGATATTACACCTGTATCGAGAGATTGAAGATCATTTGGAGCCGATGACTGCTCGTTCACAAGCTATTCCGGGACTTCTGAAACTATTAGCTGCATTGCATTTTATGGCAACAGGCTCCTTTCAGGCAGTTTCTAGCGTCATTATTGGAATGAGTCAATCTGCTTTTTCACGACACTTATCCAAAGTAATAGGGGCTATGATGGTTATTTTTCATCGATATGTTTGTTTGCCATCTACCCCTGAAGAATGGCAATCTATCAAGTCAAATTTCTATAGGATGGCTGGGATGCCCAATGTCCTAGGTGCCATAGACTGTACCCATATTGCTGTAAGACCACTTCAAGCTCATGAGGAGATCTATAGGAATAGAAAGCATTTCCATTCCTTGAATGTCCAGATGGTCTGTGACCCCAACATGAGGATTATCAGTGTCCGTTCTAACTTTCCTGGCTCCTGTCATGATTCTTACATTTTAAGGCAGACTGGGTTATACCGGAAGTTCGAGGACGGAAATATGCCTGACGGATGGCTTCTAGGTAAGCATAACTGGCGTCTAATACGTCTCTCATTTCAATGTACCAAAATTGCGCCCAATTTGTCGACTGTAATCTGTATAGTTTAATTGTATTGTATAGTTCTGAATCTTTATAATTATTCTTATATTAATATTTATATTTATTATATCTTCTATTAGGAGATGGAGGGTACTCATGTACAGAATGGCTGTTGACTCCCTATAACAACCCACAGACCAGAAGTCAAGTACGTTTCAATGAAGCTCACCGATCTACCAGGGGGATTATTGAGAGGACTTTCGGTCTTTTGAAAATGCGGTTTCGATGTCTTGATCGTTCTGGTGGTGCTATGCAGTATGCACCAGAGAAAGTTGCAAAAATTATATTGGTTTGCTGCATACTGCACAATATTGCAATTAAAAGAGGCTGTCCATTAGAAGATGAAGATCCAATAGATGCTGATGATTTACCAGAAGAAATATGTGTAGAACAAGCTAATAGGCGTGGAAATGCAACAAGGGACATGGTTTCAGAACAATATTTTGTGTTTGAGGATTAAAGTTTCAGTTGATCAATAAAAAACTTTCTTTATTAACTTGTCTCCATTTTTTTTTAAGAATTAAGGTTATTAAAAATCACTCATGATAAACAGTTAAATACAAAACAGTTGTTGCTCTTCAATTATCAAAGGTTTCAAATAAATAAAGTTTATGATCAAAGTTATTACAGACAATATATTATAGGTAATACATTGTCTTTGTGACATCACACTAGTGTCTACAGCTGCTCTCACTCTTTTACATATGTGATTATTGTAATGTAATCCCTCCATAGCTGATGCTAATTCATTGTATTGTGTCATTGAATTGTAGCTGTAACAAGCGACAGTATATTCAACAGTGCTTTGTTATCAGATTGGATTTTTGAGTTAAAAAAGACTTGCTAATTTTATTTCTTTTATTCTAACCTCTATTTTTAACAGCTACTAGGTTTTCCCATATTCAAATAAATACCTTAAGGGCTTACTCTTAGCACTTATTTTCTTAACCTTTATAATATATTTTTGCATTCAAGATTTGTTAAAAGAATAGTGGCATATAGAAAATAATGGCAAAATAAATTATTTTATTAAAAAATTATAATCTTTAAACATTATATATTAACAATTGTAAACCAAAGTAACTTTTTAATACATATAAACACATCTGAAAAAAAAGGAAATGTTTAGAAACCAAATAACAATTGTAAACCAAAATAAATTCTAATACATATACACACATATGAAACAAAGAAAATGTTTAGAAACAAAATAACAATTGTAAACCAAACAACATTTTAATACATATAAACACATCTTAAAAAAATTAAATGTTTAGAAACAAAATAAAAATTGTAAACCAAAATAAATTTTAATACATAAAAACACATCTGAAACAAATAAAATGTTTAGAAACAAAATAACAATTGTAAACAAAAGTAAATTTTAATACATATCAACACATCTGAAACAAAGAAAATGTATAGAAAACAAATATCATTTGTAATAACTATCAACATCGATATTTACAAACCTTCCTAAAATACATTAATCTACATATACATTATATTTTTCTCTATTTTTCGGGGATACATATCTATATCAATGCGCTAATGATTGACATAACGATTAATCACGTCATCGTCTAACATGTCGCGTCCTGAACCTTTTGGTGCTGGAGAATTGGTGATATTAGTTTATGCCATGGATAAATATTTCCCTAAACGGATTGGTGGTGTGAGGGGAGTGAGACAGGAATGCAGAGACAAAATTATATACGAGATGCTGAGAAGAATGCATCGTATTTCAAAAATTAAAAGAACAAGACGACAGTGTCTTAGAAAATATAGTGATTTGAAGAGAAGAGAACCGAAGTACTATAAATCGATTCGAAGATTGATAAGGACATGTAAGTTTCAAAATTATATATGAAATAATTTTTAATAATATAAAAAAAGGGTTTATTTTTGAACTGCGTCATCATTGACGAATCCAGGAAAATAATATTTGAGTGTTACTTTGACTATATTAGTATATACAATTGCAAAAAGTTACAAAAGTAAGCATGCAGAACTGAGTTAGTAGATTAAAATTTAACTATATTACTATATACACTTAAAAGGTTAGAAAACTTAGCATACAAAAATGAGTTAGTAGAGTAAAATATAACTATATTAGTATATACACCATTGAAACATGCAGAACTGAGTTAGTAGAATAAAATATAAATATATTACTATATAACATTGAAACATGTTAGAAAAGTAAGCATGCAGAAATGAATGTTTTGAAAACCAAAAATTACTTGGAATAATTAATTAAAAATTTTTTATTAATTTTTTTTATTATATATATGTTTATAGATATGAGAAGTAGGAGAATGAAGTGTGCACACCCACCACGCTACTTAAGGTCAATGTTAGTGCAAACACCCAGAAGTGAAGCTCTTTCTCCACCTTTGCCAATAACACTATTGGATATTGAATTATCTCCAAATCCATATGAAATTTGTCATAAAGAGACACAGACAGGTAATGACTTATTATTTAAATTTTAAATCATATGTTTTAGGTTTTTGCTTAAAAAGTTTTAGCATGCAATATTAATCAAGTTGCTAATTTACTTCTATTATCATTTTTTTCCTCATTAACTTTCTATCTTTATTTGAAAAAGAAGGCATCTAAGCTAAGGAGCCAGCCAATTTTTGGTTGAGCACCATGGACAGCACTCTTTGATTGGTTCTGTCCAATTAGCAAGTACAACACAGTTGGTTCACCAAAAATGGGCTGGCATCTAAACTTAGATTCTTGCTTTTCAAATAAAGATACAAAAAGAATGAAGTAAAATAGAAAGTATATTTAAATTGCATGCACTATCTGAATCATGAAACTTAGAAATTGGTTTCTATGTCCCTTTTAATGATTATTATTATTATTGTTTTAAATAATATATACAAGGTTTTTGAATTAATAGTTTTCTATCTTTATCTTTGTAATTTCGTTCATAGATATTACCATGGAAGACATGGAAACTAGTATGGAAATGGAAGAATTTCAAAATCCTGATAGTGTGACAATATTTGAAGCATTGACTTCAGATGATACTCAACCAAGGATAGAAGTTTTACCAACAATGATGGTAGATAAAGGTATGTTTCATACTCAGTAATCTTAAATCTAAGAAAATCCAAGTTTTAACTAATACATATTGTATATTTCAAATAGGAGTTGGCTCAGATGAAAGCTTTAAAGGAGTGGACATAAGTGTAGAAGCTAATATAGTAGATAACGTAGATAACAGCACATCAGGAGGTAATATTTGTGATGAAAAACCCTATCATACATTGAATATGTATATGAAAATTGAATTAAAATTTGCTTTGCATTTATTTTTCTACAGATTTATCTTCAACATCAACTATTGAAACTGCAGACAAAAGTACTCAGAGTTGTCTAGAAGATCATGTTAAACTAAAAATTTCTAAAATTAGGGCAACTTTGGGAATGTTAATGGAGCAAGTAAATTTTTTATACCGTAAATATGTAATTTGATTTCATTTTTTGTTTTGTCATGATTAATAACTGAGAAAAACTTTTGTGTTGAAGAATCAAAAGTGAGTTTGAATTTATGTAAATAAACGTTTTTTTTGGCCATAAAAAATTTTGTCTTTATTAAATAATAACATTTTAAACTTAAAGGGACACTGTATCCAAATTTTATCTTTTGTGATTCAGATAGAGCATGCAATTGTAAGCAAATTTCAAATGTACTCCTATTATCAAATTTGCATGCTCTATCTGAATCACAAAAGAAAAAATTTGAGTACAGTGTCCCTTTAAAATACACAAAAAATAACTTAGTAAACAATATACAGATTAAAAAAATGAACAGTGAGTAACATTTTAAACGTAAAGGGACACTGTATCCAAATTTTATCTTTTGTGATTCAGATAGAGCATGCAATTTTAAGCAACTTTCAAATGTACTCCTATTATCAAATTTGCATGCTCCATCTGAATCACAAAAGAAAAAATTTGAGTACAGTGTCCCTTTAAAATACACAAAAAATAACTTAGTAAACAATATACAGATTAAAAAAATGAACAGTGAGTAACATTTTAAACGTAAAGGGACACTGTATCCAAATTTTATCTTTTGTGATTCAGATAGAGCATGCAATTTTAAGCAACTTTCAAATGTACTCCTATATTATCAAATTTGCATGCTCTATCTGAATCACAAAAGAAAAAATTTGAGTACAGTGTCCCTTTAAAATACACAAAAAATAACTTAGTAAACAATATACAGATTAAAAAAATGAACAGTGAGTAACATTTTAAACGTAAAGGGACACTGTATCCAAATTTTATCTTTTGTGATTCAGATAGAGCATGCAATTTTAAGCAACTTTCAAATGTACTCCTATATTATCAAATTTGCATGCTCTATCTGAATCACAAAAGAAAAAATTTGAGTACAGTGTCCCTTTAAAATACACAAAAAATAACTTAGTAAACAATATACAGATTAAAAAAATGAACAGTGACTAAATAATACAAAATGTTCACTCCAGACGTGGCCTCTTTGGGTCTGTTGTCGCCTCCCTTTCACTGACAATAGCCAACAGAGATTGTAATGTCCTTTCGCTGATGGTTAAAGCTCTGTTAATTTGAAGGTTTTTCTCTTCATCCATCTGCCTCTGCCACTGGAACATCTCTCTTTGCAGCTGTAATTTCTGCATCTCTATCTCATTCCTTTGCATTTCTATTTCCACATTTTTTTCTGACAGAGCAGCCCAGCGTTCAATATTTGTGTTAATAATATTTTGCATTTCTCTGTGGTCCTCTCTGTATTGCCTTGCCAGTGTCAACATTTCCCTCAATGCAACATCGCCCAATAGTCCTTCTGCCGGTGTATTGTCAATATTTACACCACCTGTTTGCAGTGCAATTGGTGGTGCCTGTGTTTCAACAGGTTCCTCAATGTTTTCTGGTGTGTGAATTTCATCCGGTTGCGCATCTCCCAAATCTTCAAGAATATCCGGAGTCTCACTTCCATCATGCCCTCCTGGTGGTTCATCTTGAATGGGATTTTCCACTATCGGCATGAGATTGATAGTGATCTCCCTTGATGAGTTTTCTTCTTCTAGATCAAGACATAACAAATTGTTAGTAAATAAAAATAAAATGTTATAAAAACACTTGCAGAAATAGAATAGAAGGAGAGAGCAGATACAACCGTCATACACCAATTTAATTTATATTATATATTTATACATATGTGATACATACCATCAAATAATGGAGATGAATGTCCAGTCAATCGCTGGAAAAGACGTCCCAAATCACCTATAAAAAAATAAATAACATAAAAATAAATAAATAAAATGTTTTTTTGTCAATGTAACGATATATTCAAAATTATTAATGGAAATGTATTTTGCAATTAACTGGACACTGAAGCAAAAATAATCTTTTTGAGAATAAGATATATTGCATGGAATTTCTATCAGCTTTCTTATGTAATAAGAAAAAAAAAATGTAAAAAAAAAAAATGGAGATAAAAGAGATAAAACACACAACATTGAAATTATTCATTTGTAAAGTACTTACCAGTTGATCTACCAACACCAGTTTGTGGAGTGCTGGTCCTTAGATCAGGAAGTGTGTCCGCCGAGGAAGTTGTGTGTGTAACATTAGATGATGAGCGTATTAATTGTCCATGTGTAAAACTGGCCGAAGGTCTGGAAACAGCTGCACTGGGTGGTCTTGAAACCGCAGAAGATGACGTAGAACAAGTGGGCACTTCGTTACTCCTCACAGGCTCTGCTTGTGTTGTTGGCATCGCTTTAAAAAAAAAAATTAAAAAAAAATTAGGTTTATTTTGTATTTCTAGTTGAAACTGAAAGCTAAAAGTGTTAATAATAATAATTACATCAGTGAATGCAGGCTCAATCATTAAAGGGACATGCCAACCACCTTTTTTTATGATTTGGAAAGAGAATGCAGTTATAAACATCTTTCTAATTTACTAATATTATCTAATTTGTTTTATTCTCTTGATATTCTTTTTTGAAAAGCATTTGATTAATGCACAAAGAAGCCTCGTGTGATTGGCTCAACATGTGTATTTATTTTTTTGGCGTCAACTATGTGCATAGCTATATCTGAAAAAAAGTATGTTTATAAAGCGGAGAACAATTTGGAAAGATGTTAACAATAATATTCTATAGTCAAATAACGCAACATGGAAGTCAATAGATCAGAAATTTAAGAAGGCATGTGATCTGGGGTTAGTCTCATGATTAATGTCGGACATACAATATTATTTTAATAGTTTCAAATTACATTATTTCTATTGTCATTATCTCTTTAAGGTTTCTATGCAATACTGGTTTGAAAATAAACACATGGGTGTTATCTTTAGGGATCACTATATTAATAATCAACAAATCTTTAGTTCCGTTAGACCATTAAAAAAAAGGCAGTATAACAACACTATTATTGTACAATACCTTATACATATATGCAACATAAATGATTACAGTATTTGGGGCCTAAATGGCTTGTACAATCCCTTATACATATATGCAACATAAATGATTACAGTATTTGGGGCCTAAATGGCTTGTACAATCCCTTATACATATATGCGACATAAATGATTACAGTATTTGGGGCCTAGATGGCATATAGGATACTGAAGCGTAAGAAGTCAGATAATGTTATTTTAAAGAAATATATTTTGGAGACAATGACCTTTCATAACTTTAAAAAAAACATTTACGTCAACTATGTTGTACATTTACCTCTTAAATCACTGTCACAATCATCGGTTATGCCAGTGATGATCTCCGGTCCCAGACGCTGAACAAGCTTCTGCTCATAGTCATTGAGGTCGGCCACATATGCTGGTCCACCTCCGGTAGCACGTGCCGAATTTTTCTCTCTGGCCAATTTAGCTTTGGCGAAGCGTTTAATGTCGTTGTAACGCTTCTTCAGCTGATCGACATCCTTTTTTCCTGGACCCTGGGCACTAACAGCGTCGCTGATCCTTTGCCAGATCTGCTTCCTTCTAGAAAAATTTGTCTGTTTGACACGACATCCAAACAAATAATCATAAGAGTCAATAATCATATCAATCAAAACGACGTTTTGCTGATGAGAAAAGTGAGGATTCTTGGATTTTGAAGCGGTTTCAGATCCAGATGAAGCCATATCGAAATTGTAAATAAAGATCACAAAAACGAGCGCTCTGTAATTACTCTCCAAAAATTTTGGAACAATAATACAGTTGTTTAGAAAAGTTGTCCATTTATAGGAGCAAAATTCTATTCCCGCTTCTACTATGACGTTCATGACACCTTACATGTCACGTGTTAACAATTGGCCAGACAATTGAACTGAAAGTTAAGTACATCAGCTTATTCGCGGCGAGCGAGGCGTCAAATTTATCAATATTCCGCCACTGCTCGCGGCGGGTTAGACGTGTCTATTTATTGTGTGATTTTTAGTACATAGCTACAGCGGACACCATTTCGCCCGCGGCGAGTAACTGCGAGTTTAGCCGCGTCTAAAATGACGGATGAATTGACGGCTTAGTACATGGAGCCCTAAGGGTGTGATTATTTTAAAAATCCTACCTGGACTTTTTGATGTGGATATCTACACCCTGGTATTTGTAGATTTAAAGTGAGATTGCCCTTACATTCTTACAAATATTATCATGTTTATATATATATATTATATATATATATATATATATATATATATATATATATACACACATACAGGTGGCCCTCGTTTTACAACGGTTCAATTTACACTGTTTCAGAATAACAACCTTTTTTCCAGTCATGTGACTGCTATTAAAAAGCATTGAGAAGCAGTACATTTATTAAAATAGCCAGTAGGTGGAGCTGTGCGCTTGTGTTGCAGCAAAGCCAAGCAAGCTGAAATTAATCAGTTTAACCAGACCTGAGCTATCGAGCAGATTTCAAAGGAACAAGATCTTCCTGTCTATAACTCAGTCCAGATTGGAATGCACAGAAAGAACTGTTTGCAGAAAAATGCAAGTGAAGTCTGGGTTTTGTGATTATTTTATTAGGTTTATAATGCTGTTTAGCAAATGTTTTTGTTCATTTAACTTAGTTTAATTATATATGTTTTGTTGTGTGATTATTTTATTAGGTTTATAATGCTGTCTAGCATTTAAAGTCTTCATTTCAAAGCTTTTAAAATAATGTATTAAGTGTTACTTTTGACAATTTTGAGAGGGGCCTGGAACCTATCTCCCTTACTTCCCATTGACTTACATTATAAGCTGGGTTTCAATTTACAACGGTTTCGATTTACAACCATTCCTTCTGGAACCTAACCCCGGCGTAAACTGAGGGCTACCTGTATACAGTATATACAGCATATATATATATATATATATATATATAAAACATCCTTACAAATATCATCATGTTTATGATACAGAATATTACAATTTCAGTAATAAAATATAAGTAAAGATATGTTTTTGTCTAGTTAAATGATTCCCCAAGTATCTATTTTTTATTTTAATACATTATTATTTGTTTGCTCATCAAATCTCATATATACAATAAGGAATATAAAAAAGGCCACCAAAGAGAAATGAATTCACATTTTGTTTACTGCTGTTTTGGGATGCTCATAGTTAGTTTTATAGAGAGATTTGTTTTGTGAAGTTGATTGTATTGATGCTGGAAAAATCAGGATCCTATTTTGTTATTTGCAGTGTCTGGTATACGTGGCATATGACTGGCTTCACTCTTTTGTGGATGAACCATGATTTTCAATTTTACGGTCTCAGAACACTGAGTACATTCAATAAAAGTAATACAATTTATTGTATCTTTCATCTCTGTGTTACCAGGTCTAAATAGATCCTTTATATTGCTTTTGAAAGACAGATGGATAATTGTTTTAAATATAACCTCAAGGAAAGAAATAATCTGAAATCCAATAATATTTATGCAAAATATAATTATTCAAGAGCCAATAACTTTACAATTAGGTTTTCTGCAAAAACTCCACAAGTAAGTTTTTGATACATTATTTCAAAATACAATTAAATATTGAATTTCCGTTGGTATAGTAGGAAAAAAATATAATTGGAGAATCCAAAGGTGGAAAGCCACCACGAACAGTCCTAGATGCTTCTGCTATACCCATGTGGGGTAATCAATAAGGGAACCATCTGAAAATTAGCTACAGGTATAAGAATACTCATTAAAAAAAAAATGTTTCATATCTTCTATAAGGCTATTATGGAATCATCTTTTTTTCTTTTTATTGCATTTAGGGAGAAATATGTATTTTATTAGTACAGGTTTTCATTGGTGTTTGTTGTAAATTTTTTAAAGGAATAGTCTAGTCAAAATTAAACTTTCATGATTCAGATAGAGCATGCAATTTAAGCAACATTCTAATTTACTCATATTATACATTTTTCTTTGTTCTCTTGGTATCTTTATTTAAATGTAAGCTTAGGAGGCGGCCCATTTTTGGTACATCACCTGAGTAGCGCTTGCTGATTGGTGGCAACATTTAGACACCAATCAGAAAGCGCTATCCAGGTGCTGAACCAAAAATGGGCCGGCTCCTATGCTTACATTCCTGCTTTTTGAAATAAAGATACCAAGAGAATGAAGAAAAATTGATTATAGGAGTAAATAAGAAAGTTGCTTAAAATTGTATGCTCTGGGACCGATTTAACAAGCTGTCAGTTGGCCCCAATGTGGCTGTTTCCACCCGAGCCTTCAGGCTCGCCGGAAACAGCAGTTAAGAAGCAGCGGTCGTAAGAGCTCGTACGCCTTCTCTGAGGCTGCGGACATCAATTCGCCTGATCCTATATGATTGAGTTGATGTTAAATGCAGACCGCGTATGTTGTCGGCATTCAGCGATGTCTGTCGGACATGATCAGCTGAGCGGATCATGTCAGACAGACACTTGATAAATTGGCCCCTTTATCTGAATCATAAAAGATTAATTTTGACTAGACTATTGAAATGTTACTAGTACTTTAATTACTCGTATTCATTTATTTTAAGATTACTAAAATGTGTGTAATTTTCTAAGTTAGCATTGACACAGACAATAGATCATTGTGCAGCCTATCTTTAAACAGAAAACCCGAACTACCAATGAATGAGATATAAAATTAACACTTTTTTATTTTATTTTAAATATCCATTTGAAACAAGGATTCCCTCGTGCCAGTGACATGCTTCTCTAGTCGGCTTTTAAGCATAGCAGGGTTTGAAGAGTACATCAAGAGAAATTAAATGTAGACATCTGTTTCAGCCTTATTCAGCACACAATATTTTCCTACTTACTTCATGGTAAAGCTGGCATATGGCACCCAAACCAGTCTCAAATGAAGTTATGGCGAATAAAAAGTAGCATTTGAAAGAGTTACTACTTTGCACTAAAATAAAGTATGTAAAGATATGAGAATTCAGTGGTTTTCTCTTCTTTTTAAGAATATGGTTTATATGATCTTTTTACTTTGCACCAAACTGGACCTAATATATTTTAGAATGCTGAATCTCCATTTACTATGTTATCAAAATTTCTTTTTTAATTATATTTATTCTGACATTTTTTTCTCTTCTGTTTTTCAGCACCTAATTAAACACAGCTCATCAGCCAATTAGAAGAAGCATATGTATGTAGCCACTAATAACCAGCTAGTGCGTTGTTTACCTTAAACCTATAAAGGTATACATTTTAATAAAAAGATAACATGAGAACAAGGTAAATTTGATAAAGGAGGGAAATTGAAAAGTCTCTTAAAATTACAAACTCTATCTGAATCATGAAAGTTTAATTTTTACTTCTATGTATCTCATTTTAAAATGAATCAAAATAATATGAAATATTTAATGGCACATACCTTGATGTCATATTATTGCTTAACCCCTTTATGCCTGGACTTATTTGTCTACATTCAGAAGTTCCGATGTAAGCAAATAAGTAAAAATTAAAATCACATGATCTTTCAAGCGATCGCATGATTTCAATGATGAGATTGATTCAGGGTGACGTGCCTATGATGCTAGGCATGCCCTCCAGCCTGCGATCCCATTTAGCAAACGGCTATGGCTTTAGGACAACCAGATGGTTAGAACGTTCCATGCCGTCCTAGCAGCGCTAAAGCCCAGCGCAGTTAGAATGGTATGGATTGTCCTAACAGTGGGAAGGGGTTAAATATATATAAAAAAAACTGCATTCAAACATATTTGGCAATGATTATCAACATTGTAGCAATAATTGGTTATATCTTACAATAGTTTTATTCTTGTCAATATCTTTGAAAATTCTTGTTAAAGGTATTTGGAAATAATGCTAAATCCTGGTTTCATTTAGTTTTTCTTTTGTTATGTGAATGTTTAGCGACTCAGTTGCCAGAACCCCAGAAATATGATAACAACATTTATTTAAAATTGATACAGCAATTTCACTGGTTGACTGGAACAGCCAATGAATAAAAAAAAAAAAAAATCATCCAAGCAACTTTCCAATAATTCTTTACTTCGTAATTTATTTATTTTTGGAATACGGCCATGCTATCTCTCTGCTTCTTATTTTTAACGTTAGCATGATCATAGGATGCGTTAAAATTTTGTGGGACTTTGCACATACTCCTTAAGTGATTTTCATTTTATCTGACATTTCATTTTTATTAATACTCTTTTTCTTTTGCAAGATTCTTTTTTTCCCTTCTTTTCCCAAAATATTTTTGTATCCGTGAGAACTGCTTAGAATGTTACGCCTAATTGGGCATCTTTTTTAGACACATTCTTGTGTATAAAACTTACAACTTCTCATATTTTTATATAAAATTAATGCTTTGTTTTGAGTGTTGGACATAGCGTCCACTTGTTTGGCATCAAAACAAGCCAGAAAGTGTTTCTAGAATTTTGCTTTGGCGTTTGCAACATTTTGCTTAAATCCCTTAAGATTTTCTCAAAGAAATTTCCTTATGTGTTCTGTAGAAATGTGCCAACAAACTTCAACTTTATGAGTTTTAATATGTTTTTTTGCAGGGAAAATAATAAAAAAGTACATTTACAGCTAATATTGCTTGTGCTGTTGATCTATATTTGATCTATTTTGCAAACAGAACAAGGATGATTTAGCAAAACACATGCTGTTCCATCAATTTATATCATTAAAATTGAACTATGCATTTCTTCCATAAATAATACAAGGTTAAATTATTTAAGTAAATAAAATATTTTGTATTTATAAACTAAAAATGACAAAAAACAGCTTTTTTAAATATTTGGGAGAACAACACATATTTTTTAATTTCAGCTTTTGGTATTTTAAAGGGACATGGAACTAATTATCTTTCTTTTATGATTGAGTTAGAGCAAACCATTTTAAACTATTGTCCAATTTATTTATTTTATCTAATTTGCTTTGTTCTCTTTATATCCATTGTTGAAAAGCACAATTAGATATGATCAGGAGCAGCAACGCACTACTGCTAATTGGTAGCTTTACTGCTATACTTCTTATAATGGCTCAAACTAACGTGTTCAGCTAACTCCCAGTAGTGCGCTGCGGCTCCTATATCAAAGGATACAATGAGAATGAAGCTAATTTGATAATAGAAGTTAAATTGGAAAGTTGCTCAAAAGCACATGCTCTATCTGAATCATGAAAGAAATATTTTGGGTTTCACATACCTTTCAGCAAGATTTGTCAAATAACATCTTAAAAAAAGTAAGATACTTAATTTAAATCCAAAAAGGGACAGCTAAAATATTCGTTCAAGTCATTGGCACTTATATGAATGTCAAATTTACCAACCCTTATAACGTATTATGGGTGTATCCTTATAGAGGTGGCCAGACTTTAGTAAAATGGCGTATAATGTTTGCCAGTGGGGTCTACTTGTGAGGGTAAAACTGTTCATTTTTGAGTGTGTGAATATTTTAAAGGAACAATCTATCGCAAAAATTGCAGGTAAACTGAAAATTACTGTTAACAGATAAACACAAGGTGATAAAACAATGAGGCCAGAGGGTAATATGCAAGTATATGCTAGAGGACAGACTACAGGTAGATACTAGGTGGTCAATTTATTATTGGCCGAATTGGGCCAATTCACCCTGTTTCCGCGCGAGCCTTTTGACTCGCCGGAAACAGTAGTTAAGAAGCAGCGGTCTGTAGGCCGCTACTCCTTAACTCATACGCCACCTCTGAGGCTACGTACAGCAAGCCGCCCGATCCTATATGATCGGGCTGATTGACACCCCTGCTAGCGGGGCAGCAAATCTGCAGGGGGCGGTATTGCACACGCAGTTCACTAGAATTGCTTGTGCAATGCTGCATACGGACAGCGTATGCTGTCCACATTCAGCGATGTCTGGCGGACATAATACGATACAGCGTATCATGTCTGCCAGACTTTAATAAATTGACCCCTAGGTGACAAGACACATGCAGACCCCAAGAGCAGTTTTTGAAAACATCGGAATCATTGATGACAGTAATTCCCAGTCAAATTTACTGTCATCAACAATTTTGTTGTTTTGTGAATACAATCTTCATTTTCTTCAAGTTACCCTGTGAGTTCAGAGAGGAATTGCCTGGTATTTCGGTGCTGGACTGACCGGGATCAGACTGATATACTACAGGAAATTTCTTCTCTGTGAAAAGCATTACTGGGCTAAAAGAAGCTGCACCCAGGTGGTAAATCACCATAGAACAGGCTAACAATAGTATTGAGCCAGTTGTTCGTTCCTGTGAGTGTGCTTCTCTCTGTGTGTATTTAATAACCCTGTGAGTATGTTCCTTTTAGTGCAGGCTGTTTGCTAAGCTATATTGCACTATTGTTGGCCTTCTCTTCTGAGGTTTTCTTCTGAGACCTGAGGTGGGAGAAAGAGGTTTGGGAAGCACCGCACAGTTGTGTGCAGATGGTGGAGGAGTAAGCGGGGCTGGCAGCATCTTGAAATACAAGGGAAGTCATTGTGATTGCTATTTTTCTGTATTTTCACTAATAATCTGGCTTGTTGTTATTTTGATATGAGCAGCAATAATCCATGTATATTACCCAAGTGGGAGGCTGTCTAAAGCTGTCACAGACCAATCATGCACTAAATGCAAATTAGTCAAATTAGACAGCTCTGCAGGACGATATTTAGCTGCATACAGAACCAGCCATTGTGAGGAGAGTCATTCTGATGCAATGCTGGGAGGGGACACAGCCCAAAGCTGGCCTACAGAAATGGGATAGGGGGTGGGATACAACAAAACAGTGAGAGGGAAGATAGAGATGGCCCTGCATCATGCACAAATAATGATGCTGTTTACTAGCCCACAACTGGCTTGGCCCACATGGCAAACACACTGTATATCCTATGCTCATTCTGGGCCTAGCAATATTTTCCAAATGATATCTATAACTATTACATTATACCAGAGAAGCTGTCATATTATTACCTTTACTTATTATATGCAGTAGATCACAATATTTGTCTCAACCCATTTTTGACAGCAACTCCTTAAATCCTATAGTAGTGTCTAGGTAGCCTATAAAATGTTTGAAAATAAATCATTATTCACATTGAATTACCCCTTAAAGGGACAGTGTACACCAGAATTGTTATTGTTTTAAAAGATAGATAATCCCTTTTTTACCCATTCCCCAGTTTTGCATAACCAACACAGTTATATTTCAATACTTTTTACCTCTGGGATTATCTTGTATCTAAGCCTCTGCAAACTGCCCCTTTTTTCGGTTCTTTTGACAGACTTGCAGTTTAGCCAATCAGTGATGGCTCCCAGGTAACTTCACGTGCATGAGCACAGTGTTATCTATATGAAACACATGAACTAACACCCTCTAGTGGTGAAAAAACTGTTAAAATGCATTCTTAAGAGGCGGCCTTCAAGGTCTAAGAAATTAGCATATGAACCTCCTAGGTTAAGCTTTCAACTAAGAATACCAAGAGAACAAAGCAAAATTGATGATAAAAGTAAATTGGAAAATTGTTTAAAATGACATGCCCTATCTGAATCATGAAAGTTTATTTTGGACTAGACTGTCCCTTTAAGTCTACCCGTGATCTTTTTCCTACCACAAATACCAATCATTTAAAAATATCAGAAAAATGGGCAGGCTCAGTTGTGAGAGTAAGTCGGCCCTCAGCTACACTGATCGGTTGCTCAACCAGGATTGATAATTTATTTACATAGCAAAGAAACCTAAGCAAGGCCACTAAAGACAAGGACAAGAAAACTGCTGCAGTAAGAGGTTGAAATAAGATTCTTCAGGCAGACATAAATAAGGCATTTAATTTTAAACAACTTTCCAATTTACTTTTATCACCGATTTTGCTTTGTTCTCTTAGTATTCTTAGTTGAAAGCAAAACCTAGGTAGGCTCATGTGCTAATTTATTAGACCTCGAAGGTCGCCTCTTATCTGAATTCATTTTGACAGTTTTTCACCACTAGAGGGCGTTAGTTCATGTGTGTCGTATAGATAACATTGGGCTCACGCTTGTGGAGTTAACTAGGTGTCAGCACCGATTGGCTAAAATGCAAGTCTGTCAAAAGAACTGAAATAAGGGGGCAGTCTGCAGAGGCTTAGATACAAGGTAATCACAGAGGTAAAAAGTGTATTAATATAACTGTGTTGGTTTTGCAAAACTGGGGAATGGGTAATAAAGGGATTATCAATCTTTTAAAACAATAAAGATTCTGGTGTAGACTGTCCCTTTAAATCATCTACTTAAAGGGCCTTAAAATGACGTAGATGCTCTAATTTGTTAGAGCATGTAATTATATCACTAGCAATGCTGTAAAGCCACGTGTTTAACTTCCACAACGGGGTTAAACACATAATTAAAGTACTGCTTGCGATCCACAGAGCACTGCTGATCCTGAGCAGAAATTGTAGCTGATCCAATTAGCAGCTCTAGTCACATGACAAATTAGAGCATGCATTTCTATCATATTTACTTCTGATAATATTTAGTTCCTATTGTAAAGAAACTCTAACTATCAAATCATTATGCTAATCCCGAGACTTGCAAGGAAGTGTGCATCTGGCATGTGCAGACACTGTCACTTTATTTCCCCCCTCAGTTTAAGGAAGTGATCTGTAAAAGATCACACAGTATTTACTCTGGCGAGCTGAAGACATTTTTAGGTAAAATATAGTATCAAGATTTTCATGTGGTATTTTCTGGTTAGTTTTTTTACAGACATTTTCATAATAACCAATCTAAGGGCTAGATTACGGCTTTTTCTGCATGTCAGGTAGCGCGCGTATTGCAAGTTGAAATATTTTTTTACGCTAGTGAGCTAACCCAAGACACCCAAAAAGCTGAAGTTAATACAACTTCATTAACGTACTCCCCCATAGACTTCAATGGAGCGTGAAAAGACCCATACTCGCATGCTAACCCAAATTGCCATAAGCCCTCTACTCTAATAAGCCAAAAACCACCACATAACCCTCCGCAAAGTCCCCAACTACTCTATTAACCCCTAACCTCCCACACCCCCACATCATAAAGTACTGCCTACTCTATTAACCCATAAACCACCAAATCCCCACATTGCAAAGTACCCCTATACACTATTAACTCTTAAACCACCACACTCCCATATCGTAAACTGCCCCTCTACACTATTAACTGGTAAACCACCACAATACCCACTAACCTCTAACCCCCCTAAACAGCTAACCCTCTAAAACACCTAACCAGCAAACAGCTAACTAGTGAGGACTTTGCAATGGGTTTTGTGGCAGTTTAGGAGTTAATAGGATGTGGGGGAAAGGCAGTTTAGGGGTTTATAGTGTAGCTTATACTTTGCAATTTGGGGGTATGACGGTTTAGGGGTTAACAGTGTAGTGGGGTACTTTGCGGGGGGCTATATGACAGTTTAGAGGCTACATGTGTAGTTTAGTGAAACTCGTTCCTCCGGACTTTTAAGTAGAGTAAAAAGTTTGAGCGTTAAATGCGATTGCATTCGAGCAATCGTATTTACTTTTACCTTGTAACACGAGTGCACACTGATGTTCAACCCCGCCCATAGAAGATATGGGGATCATAAATTACTGTGAGTTCGCTCAAATTTATTTGCGGTAATGTGAAAAGCACACCACTTGTAATATGGATACAAGCGTAAAAAACACTGCGATCTTGCGTTTACGCTCCTTGTACAAACGATAGTGTGCCACTCATTATCTGGTCCTAAATGCTTCAGCATATTTACCTTCTTAAAGAGAGGTCATAAAATTTGCTACAGCAGTTCCCCATGTGTACTTGCATAAGTTGCATTTCTTTGCATGTTTGACCAAGAAGTATATTGATATATAAAAATACTGATGTTTTTATAACCGTTGGTACTTTCAATATTTCAGAAATTTTTGTTCTCTCTCTGTGTATTTTCAGATGTGTTGAAGACTGATGAGAAGTTGTATGAGGTAGAAAATTTATATTTCACACATCTTTCTTTAAAAAAAAATGTAACACTAACATTACTAAGTTGACTAGAGACTGACATTATACAGGCACAAGTTTTGGAGGCAAACACAGCTGGTTTAAACAACAAAATAAAGGTAAAGTAGCTATTTGTAAACAATTTAAAGAAAGGCAGGTAAAGCCAACTATTGGGAACACATTAACCCCTTCACTACAGGCAATTTCAAAGAAGACCTTGCCCAAAATACTTTTTTAGCAGTTTTGCTATCACTCCATTTAAACATTTGCTTTTTTTTATTTACCTGTCAAAAATAAATATATATTTTTTTTAAGTAGACAACCCAATGTATTGATCTAGGCTCATTTTGGTATATTTCATGCCACCATTTCACCACCAAGTGCTATATTAAAAAAAATAACTTTGTGTTTCTGAATTAAATAATTTACATACCACTTTTGCAGTCATAACAAAATGGTTGTAAAAGCTTCTCTAGGATTCCCTTTGTTCTGAAATTGCAGACATGCATGGCTTTGCTATTGTTTTTTGGTAATTATAATGCCGCTAACTGCAGCTGCACACCACACTTCTATTATTCCCGGCAGTGATCGGGTTAATCAGTTAGCTTGTTAGGTTCATTTTAGATTTAGTGTAGATATTACCCTCCCACCGGATGCATGCCACCCCCTGATCTCTACCTAATCCCTCCCAAACAGCTCTCTTGCCTCCCTCAGCCCCCACTGGTCACCACCCTCTTAGGTACTGGTAGACAGTCTGCCAGTATGCAGTTTAGGCTTTTTTATCTTATTATTATTTTTATAATATTCCCCCCCCTGCAGTTTAGTGATCATCCTTAACCTTCCCACCTCCCTGATCCCCCACAATAGCTCTCTAACCTTTCCCTCCACTAATGGTGGCCATCTTTAGTACTGGCAGTTTTCTGCCAGTACCTATAGATACATATATTTATTTTTCTGTGGTTTAGTGGTCCCCACCCTTCCCCCCTCCAGCCATTGTTAGTTTGGACTCCCCACCCCCCAGTCCACCTTTTTTCTGTAGTATAGCTCTCCATCCCTCCTCCTCCCTTAATTTTTTTTCTGCAGTGTAGGATCCATCACCTTCCCTCCATCTCCCTCCCCCCTCTGTCGCTGGACTGCCCATCTGCCTCCTGCTTTCCCTCTCACACATCCCACTGGCACCAGCAGATGATCGTTACACCGGTCTACATCTGACTTTATATGAAACCGGAGCTCCGATCGTGCTCCGGTTCCATATGCAGGCAGATGCCTTGAGCTCAAGAACTCCAGCTCTCAGCTGTAACTTTACAACCAAGGCTGCTGGAGCTTCCTGCAGCTCAGATGAATAAATGCGTTATGCGGTACGATGATCTTTGTACCGCATGATGTATAAATACGTCATATTGGGTCAAGGGGTTAAAGGGACATGAAACACAAATTGCTTTCTTTATTATACAGATAGAGAATACAAATTTTAAAAAGTTTCCATTTTACTTCTATTATAAAATGTACTTTGTTCTTTGTTAAAGAGATACCTAGGTTGGCAGTGTGCACATGCCTGATTTACTGTATGACATCTAGAGCTGCCATCTAGTGATTTTGCTAATGTTTAACGTTTTTGCATTACTGCTTCCATATAGTGCTGCAAACACGTGCACACTCCTGACCTTACATTCCTTCTCTTCAACAAAGGATAACAAAAAAATCAAGACATTTTGACAATAGAAGTGAATGCTCTATCTGTATCATGAAAGAAAACATTTGGGTTTATGCCCCTTTAAAGAAAAGAAAATTGTGCAAAAAAAAAAAGCCACTTTACCTAATCAAAGCGGTAGCACTTGTCATAAATTGAAAATGAATAGAACTTTAAGCCAACAATTGCCTGAATGGAATGCAAAGTTTTGGAACAGCAAAATGAATACATCACAATACAATCACATATATTGGGGCCTACTTCAGGCTCGCCAGAAGCACAAGTTATGAAGCGGCGGTCTAAAGACCGATGCTCCATAACCTGTCCACCTGTTCTGAGGCTGCGGACAGAGATTGCCGAAAATCAACCCGATCCAATACGATCGGGTTGATTGACACCCCCTGCTAGCGGCCGATTGGCCGCGAATCTGCAGGGGACGGCATTGCACCAACATTTCACAAGAACTGCTGGTGCAATGATAAATGCAGAGATCGTATGCTGTCTGCATTTATCGATGTGCAGCGGACATGATTCGCAATATCGGATCATGTCTGCTCGCATCATGATAAATAGGCCCCATTGATTGGAAAAACATATTATAAAAAGGTATTTATCAGACAACTATTTAAAAACTTAAATAAATTATATGTTTTTTAGGGAGAACATGCTATAATTGCGCCTATATGTGAAATATCAGCTGACACGGCCTTAAATATTTCCTGCATCTGGTGATGGATAGAATAAGGGTTAGTGGTTAAAGGTTAGATGATAGCTAAATAAGGGCTAGATTACGAGTGGATCACTATTTTGCGCTCCGCTTGTGCGTTAACTTTGCTAGTTGAAGTTCGTTTTGTGAGCATCGGGTTGTGCTCGTATTACAAGTCGAAACCCATTGCTTTTTTCCAGGTGGATAGAAGTACCGTGCCAGTTTTTGAAAGTGGAAACTAACCGCAAGTGAAGGACCACCTTACCTTTCTCATCAGAGATTCCTGTGAAGGTAAGAGGCCCGTGTTGGTGCTGACAGAGAAGGACTGTATATGAGAGGGTAAGTGGAGCGGTATAAGTCTTGCTTCCTACACAGTCTGAAGATTGCTGGCACGGCTATACAGTGATTATTAGTGGAACGTATATGGCCATGACATTGCTTGCGTGTTGTGCTACTTGTTAGAATATGTCTCTTTTTTCCATCTGAAGAGAACTAATACTGGAGCGTGCCTGTTGACAGTTCTGTGCCCGGTGATAGATATGGACTTTACAGTGGCTGGCCTGGGTACATGCTAGCAAGTCGGGGTAGATTTTATTATCTGTATAATTCTCCTATGCTCCTTTTTAGGTTTGTATGTGTTTTTTATATTTTGAGATAAGGTGGTAGTAGATTCATTGGGGCCGATTTACTAATGTGCGGGCGGACATGATCCGCTGTAGCGGATCATGTCCACCGCACATCAATTAAATGCAGACAGCATATGTTGAAATCTATCTTTCACAACATTCCAGTACTGATGTATTTGCACATGTGCATTAACTCTCCCTCAGATACTAACAGTGCAACCTAGGTTTCAAAATGACAGAACCTGTAATTAGAAGGAGGTAAATAAAACATGTTTAGTGTCCCTTTAACCTCTCTCTGTTAGCCAAGGGCTATGCATGATGGTGACTCCTGCAACATTTTTGTACAAATGTGATGCACTGCTACATTTTCACTGCTCAATTTTAAAAGAAAATATGTTTATAGACAGTTCCATAAGAACATTTCAAAACATTAAAATACATATTTAGTTTATTGTGTAGTTACTTTTTTAAATAAAAAAAAAAATCAAAACAATTTCTGTATATCTTTATGTATTTTATGAACAGAAATAATTGATATTGTTTTGAAACATAAAGTATTATTTTAATGATCTATAATAATAAAATAAGATATTTGGTTTCGCGTATAAACTGTGCTCCATTAGTTTCAAAGCAGTCAGTAGTGACAAAAATAAACTGTTTGCTGTTTACAAAAAATTGATATAGATTGAGTAATTTGTATCTTTATGAATGCAGTTTTTTTTTTATTATTTTCGAAAAAGAAACGCACTGAAATTCACATGCATACAACATAATAATAGTTTAAGGAGCAGAGAGGAGTTTAAAACATCCTAGAATTGATACGTATTCACCAAACTATGTTGGATGAAGAACGAAAGTAGATAAATAACCACATTGCATAATGATTCGTTTTTAAACAGAGGCAGCTTGAAGCTGTCAAATCCATAAACTAAATTCACAATTAAAGCCAGAGAGCAAGATTACAAGTGGCGCACTAAAAGTTACGCGCAAGCGAAAAGGGGTTAATCACGGCTGTTTGAGCGCGTTGATGTAGCACTCGTATTACAAGTTGAACGCAATCGCTTGAGTGCAATTGAAGTTAGCAGTCGGCATGGTAGTGGGCCCTCACAGCTCTGGCTGTCTGGCAAACAATAAAGTGTCACTAAAAACATAATAAAAACATTACAACGTACAGTTACACTCATTAGATTCTTTATTTATCGCCAGTAGTGTACAATGTTACAGAAAAAAGAAAAGAGACACAAAAGCACACACGCTTTATCCTTTGCGCCACACAGGGCCGGACTATCAAACATCAATACAATTACCAATTCAACCTATATGGCTACAAACTTATTGCTAAATCAAGAGAGCTTCATATTTGTGCACAATACTGGATTTTCAAGCAATTTTTATACCACAAACATACAAATCCCATACAAAAAAGACCATAAAAAAGGAAACAACAGTGACCACACAAATAAATAAATAAAAAAAAAAAGGCACCATACAAATCTCTCCAGCCCTGCCCCCCTACCCCCCCCCACCAGCCGGCCTAGGGGCATATCCATTCCCCCCTTAAGTTAGACTCCAATATGAACACTGAATCTCTAAATGGAGAAATGACCAGCTTCCTGATATTGGTATCCAGCAACTTAATATAAGTTTCCCATTTAGCAAAAAAAGCCTCTATATTTACTTCCATTTCCATTTGAACTTTAATCTGCTCTAGGAATAGCTGATAATGTATACTTTTCTTGAATTCTGTAAATTTGGGCTCCTTATGGGATCGCCAATTTTTCAAAATTATTTTCCTACCTATAAGAATAGCTGTATTTATTAATAAGGGGTTCCACCCCGCTTCCTCATACGTTGTTAAAAAGAAAACATTCTGACATGTGATATAGGTGTGTCGTTGACAAATTTTTGTTAACCAGAATAAGATTTTACCCCAAAATCTCTGAATCACCGGGCAGGGCCAAAACATATGATATATATCAGCTAAACCTAATTTACATCTAATACAACACAAACTATCTCTACCTTTTACCCACAGTGAGAGAGACTTCGGTGTAACATATACCTGATATAAGATTTTAATTTGTTGTTCTCTATAGTATTCCCCTTTCATAGCCTTTGCTGCTCTTTTAACCAAATTAGTCAAGAGCTCTGGCTCTATGGAAATAGCCGAACACTCCCTCCATCTTAAGGTTAGATATCTAATATTACTCTGATCTTGATTAACTAGTAAGGCCCCATATATAGGTGAGATCGAGAGTTTCCCTATACCAAATAAGCAGAGGATTTGTTTTAAGGCTTTATTATTCCACTCCAAACTTGGCGTCTTCAGAATTTGTTCAGCATAATGCCTAAGTTGCAGAAAAGCAAAATATTGGGAGTTAGTAATACCGAATTCTAACTTACATTCTTTGAATGTTTTGACTCTATTCTCCACTGTATTAACTACTTGAATCATATACTTAACCCCAGCATTAGTCCACTTCCCGAATCTTGAGGAGTCATATCCCTCTGAAAACTCTGGGTTCCCTCTAATGGTTAAAAATGGAGAGACCCTAAAGTTAGAGCCCGTTCTTGCACAGAACTTGCGCCAAGCTCGTATCGTTTTTTCAATGATTATTAATTGTTTAATCCTTTTAGGGATTTCGGATGGTGACATATGAGTTAGGGCTTTCAAGGAGAATGGTGCAACTAGCCCTTCCTCTATGTCATAGACCGAGAAGTGATCTGTCTCTAAGAACCAATCTGCAACATACTTCATATTAGCGGCTAAGTTGTAAGCTTTCGAAGTCCGGGATGGCCATTCCCATCCCCTTCCTCCCAGCAAACATGCGCTTCATGGCTATCCTAGATCTGCTATTCTTCCAGATTAATTGCCTCATATGTTTATTGATTATCAAGCTATCCCTTTTTGCCAAGAGGAGAGGCATAGCTTGAAATACATAGAGAAATTTACTTAATTAAATCATTTTTATTAACTGAATCCTGCCAGATAAAGACAGAGGCAAATTCATCCATCTATCTACATCTTCTTTCATTGATGCAATAAGTGGGAGAAAGTTTAAACTATACCACTTCCCTGGGTCGCGTGAGAATTTCAGCCCCAGATATGAGATATATTCTTTTGCTTCCATAAAAGGTGTTGTAGGGGAGTCTTTATTTTTAATCAGCCATAATATTTCCGATTTACTCTTATTTATTCCAAAACCTGTAAATGTCTGGAATCTGTCCAATGCATCAACTATTAATGGTAAATTATTTCCCAAATTTTGTGTGAAAATGAGCAAATCGTCAGCATAGATTGCTTGTTGTATCCTAAATTGTCCTATATCTATTCCTTCTAGGTATTCTCTGAAATAGATAGCTAAGGGTTCCAAGGATAAGTTAAATAGCAGGGGTGAGATAGGACAATCCTGTCTTGTCCCCCGTTGTAGATTGAAATTATCCGAGAGAGTAGAATTAATAACTAGGGCAGCTTGGGGTGTATTGTATAATAATGTGATAATATTCACAAAATTACCCTTAATCCCAAAATTTGCCAAGGTGATGAACATGTGATCCCAAATCAGAGAGTCAAAAGCCTTCTGTGTATCGATAGATAAAATGGCGGCATCCTTAGCTAGAAATGAACCCCCTTTATTCGCTACATCACAGTAATTTATTACAAGTTCTAATTTTCTAATGTTTTTAACCAACGTCCTACCTTTCATGAATCCGGTTTGATCCGAATGCACAAGTGGATCAATGGCAATCTGAAGTCTATTTGTGTGTTAGTATCTTATAGTCCACATTCAGCAGGGAAATAGGTCTATAAGACTCAATATATTTCAAGTCCTTCCCCTGTTTTGGTACCAGGACAATCCTGGATTCATTAAAGTATTTGGTTGGGCTATTCCCCCCTATAAGGAAGGAGTTATACATATCCCTTAAGATAAGAATAATTTTATCCCCAATGATCTTATATAACTCCCGAGGAATATCATCAGGTCCCGACACCTTATTAAGTTTTAATTTGTTAATAGCCTTATTAATTTCCTCCTGGGTTATTGGGGTATTTAACATTTCAAGACCTTCCTTCTTAACTTGCGGGGGGGGGGCTGCTCCTTGTTACAATATTCAACTTCTCTCTCCCTATACAATTTTTGAAAATGCTGTTGGAATTCCTTAATAATATCCAATGGCTGAGTAAAAACTTTACCTTCCACTTTAATAATCGTTATATCTTTACTTGATTTCTGAGAATTAATCATTTTAGCCAGGAACTTCCTTGTCTTATTACCATAAGCCATGAACTTACTATTTCGCCTTGTTTCTGCTTGTATTTCTCTTGATATACACCAATCATCCCTCTGTTTCTTAGCCTCTAGATATTGATTCCAATTCTCACTATTATTGTTCTGTATGTATCTTTGAAATGTATTAACAATCTGATTCGTGAGCTGCAACCAATGACTATTATTTTTTTTTTTTGCTTTAGCCAAAAAGGCTATTATTTCTCCTCGAATTACTGCCTTAAAGGCTTGCCATAATATCTCTATATTCTCAACAGATCCCATATTTTTGTCTAAGTATCCCTCCCACTTACTAAGCAAAAAATTCCAAAATTTCAAATTTGCGTATAGATAACTTGGGAAGAACAATCTATTATTTAATGATTTATTAGCGTTAATTACTAAAGAGAGCAGGATTGGCGCATGATCAGAGAGGGTAATTGGCGTTATTGTTGTTTCTTGAACCAAGGTGAACAATTTCTTACTAATTAAGAACATATCGATACGCGCAAGGGATTTATATGCTTTGGTGAGGCAAGTATATTCCTTACTATCTGGAAAAGTATTTCTCCATATATCTAGAAGATCTAGGTTATAACAGAATTTTTTAAATGTTTTGGTGTCCCTATTTCTCGAGTGCTGCTTCCCCACTTGTTGTTTCCTGTCTATTAATCCTGATGCCACCATGTTGAGATCCCCCCCAAGAATAATATTCCTATCTGATCCCATCAGTTTATCTTGCAGCATTTTCCAGAAACAGTTTTTCTTTTCATTTGGGCCATATACATTACACACTATAACTCTCCTCCCCCCTAGTTCCATTTCCAAGATAATAAATCTCCCCTGTGGATCTATTTCCTTTTTCATAATTTAGTATTGCAAATTTTTCCTGAACAGAATGGCAACCCCTTTTTTCTTATGAATAGCTGGGGCATATACCACTTCTCCAACCCATCCCCACTTCAACTTCTGACTTTCCCCCTCATCAAGATGCGTTTCTTGCAGCATACCTATATCTATTTTAAGTTTATTCAAATGTTGCAAAACAGCTTTCCTTTTTATTGGAGAATTAAAACCGCCTACGTTCCAGGAACCTATCTTATACTTCCCACTCATTCAACATTCAGCTCGTGCTATATCCCTTAGCTCCCAACCTGGTCGAGGGGGGGGGGGGGGGGGAAGCGAGAGAGAGAGAAAGTAGAGAGAAAAGAGGAGAAAAAAAAAAAAAAAAAGGGGGTCCATTCATCCATCCACAACCCGCCCCCTCCCCATCCAATCCCTTATCATTGTATTCCAGCAATCCCTTATATGGTTCTTCTAGCAACAACATGATATTCCCTAAACTGCGAACCATCCTATTCAACAACAATACAATATATCCTCAACTATATCCTTCCCTATCACCTAACTTCCTCTAATAAAAAAAAGTCTGCTTCCTGAGGATTATCAAAGGTCTTAAACCCATCTGGGGTTTTAATACTTATTCTGGCCGGGTATAATAATCTGACTGTTCTACCTTCCTTTATTAATTTGGAACATAAAGGTGCGCAAAGTTTCCTCCTATTGGAGGTTTCGTAAGAAAAGTCCTGAAAGATAAGAGACTTCTTATTTTGGTAAAAGACCTCCTTCTGAAGCCTATATGCCTGTAAGATCTTTAACTTATCCTGATAATTCAGATAACGAACAATGATCGGTCTAGGCCTAGTTTCCCCCATTTCTTGTGTCCTGAGACTCCCAATCCTATGGGCACGCTCCACTATCATTGCCTGTTTGTCTACTGGGATTTGTAATAAAGTAGGTAACTGAACTGCAACGAAGTGCAGAAGATCTTTTTCCGTCAGGTTTTCAGGTATTCCAATAATGCGCAAATTATTTCTCCGTGACCTGTTTTCAAGGTCTTCAACCTTATCCCTTAAAAGTTTAACTTGTTTTTGTATAATTGATAGTTCTCTATCTTTCTCAATATCTCTATCTTCTAAGTTCGAGATACGCTGCTCAACTAAGCCTAGCCTTGCAGAGATTTGTTTTGTTTCTTGTGAGATTACCTCTACAGTGCTTTGTATTGCCTCAAATTTGGGCAGAAAAAGAGTAGTGATTTGTTTCAGCAGTTCAGTATTTGTTATTAAATCTGGCCCTGAGTCTTGTGAGGTTTCTGTAGCTAGCTCTGTGCTGCGCCTAGGCTGCTTTTTTTCCTGTTGCCTTCTCCCTGTCATGGCTACTGTTTTATTATTAGGTACTGAAGATATATATTTATCCATAGGGAATATGTAAAAAAAAAAAAAAAAGTGATAATTCAATCTCCCATATATACTTTCTATCAATCTTTAAAGATAAGTTGAGCCTCAGCTTAGTTTTATTCTGACCCTAACTCCTGAATTTAGCACCGGTCCGCAACACCCCCCAAATCCCTACAGTAAACCTAGGTAGTATCTACGCACAGTGTTATAGACAAAGTGTGTACCAATATTGATTTATACCTATAATGAACATTATTAAACACTACCCTCAGAGAAGAGAGAATAACTAAAAAACAAAACAAAAAAAAAACAGAAGTTACCCTCAAAGAGGAGAGATAAGACAAAAAAAAAAAAAAAAACAAGAATACACAGGCAAGTTACATACTGTCTTACAGTTAATACCAGAAGTAAATATTAATTATGTAATATATTGGTACTTGATAAGTCCAGAGTTAGTACCAACTTCACACCGCCCTATTTTCAACCAAGGGAAAACAGCGTTATTCTTGCAGTTGCGTCCTTAAGTGTTCCAGGAGATTCTTTCTTTTCTTCCAACTTCAGAAATCTCTAGACAGATAGATATAAACGAGAAAGGACGCCACATGTGTGTATCAATATCATCAAATGTGGAAAGAAGGGAGGGGGGAAGCACAGGGTACTCACAGATTTTAGCGGCACTCAAATGTGCCAGTAGTTGCGGGCTGGACCTTTAGCAGCAGTCCAGCATGCTGTTTCTCTCAAGACGTAGTTGCTCCTCAATTTGTGCATGCAGAGGGAAAAGAGAAAAAAAAGAAAGAGAAAACAAACAGGGCCATCCCTGTGTAAATCCATTTAGAACAAGTGCAGAGCTAAATCTACGTATGCAGGGTACTCAAAAAAACGGCGGCACTCTGTTGTGCCTAGTGATGCTGGCTAGGCCTTTTACAGCAGCCTAGCACGCTGTCTCTCTGCTATTCCTTCACCGATGCTGGTAACTCCATCCCATATATAAAAAAAGAGATGAAAACAGGGACACAAGGCCTCATGTGTGTAAGACTGTAAGATAGGATATCTAGATTTGCGTGTGATTTTCAAAATAATACTCACAAAAAAAAACGGCACATCAGTGTGCCAGTATGAGCAAGCTGGACCTTTTACAGCAGTCCAGCACGCTGATTTCTGCGAAGCATCCGTTAGTCCCCCTTGTGTATCACTATATTTGTGTTTTATAGTCCCCCCTCTCTATTTTTCCCCTTTCTTGTCAGAAAAGAGCAGAGAATAAAACAAAAGCAGGACACTACTTTCAAACAGGGGTAGGACAATGGGGGTTATCCCTTGTATTCCACAGCACCTTTTCCGGGGGTAGATGGCTATGCTGACTATGCCAATCTATAGTCCTCTATATGCACTAACTGTGCTTATCACTCACGGCTTAGGATACTGCGGGCGGGGGGGGGGGGGGGGGGGTAGCTGCCAGAAAGGCAGAGAAAGTATATGTGGCAGCAGAGTTATAGCCAATTTAAAAATACCTTATATGTAAGGGACTGATTACTACAGCCCCCAAATTGTAATCTCGCCACCTGATACAATATATATAGACCCCGTACGGGGATATGTTAAACAAGTAATCGCTTACCCTCAGGCCGCTTCCCCTCGCCCATACAACACCTGCCTAGTGAGTGTACTGCGCCGCTTGCGGAGGCCGGGGGGGGGGCAACTGCTCATCTGCCGGCTGTGGAACCCAGCGTCTGTTTCAGTCTCCTCACTCCCGGTGCTCCAAACACTGCGATGGTCCTCTCCACTCCCTAGCGCGTCTCGCGCGCTATCCTCAAGTGTGCTACGTCAGTACAGTTACACTCATAATAACACAATCTAATAAAATATTTTTAAGAAAAATATTGCACAAAAAAAGGTATAAAGGCTCAAAGACATGAGGTCTCAGGTGTTAGAAAAAAAAGGCTGCAAAGGGCTTTAACATTAATATACATACATATACATGTCTAAATATGTATATGTATGAGTGTATTTATATATATTTATACATATACAGTATATATATATATATATATATATATATATATATACAGTATATATATATAGTGCAAAATCACCATGCACTCACTCTCTGTGAAATATTTCATATCAGCCCAGGTGTATCCTCCCTTGTTATTCATATATGGGGGATATTTATCGAAGTGTCAATCTCGGTGCATTCGTCGGCATCAATATGCTCTCCGGACTTCATCAGACATCGCTGCCGCGGATCCACATACGATGCCCTTATTTTATATTTATTTGTTATATGATACTTTCACATAAATTAATGTGTATTTGTATTTCTAGAAGTCATGATATGCTTTTATCTCATGTTATTTTTTTATAAATCATTATTAATGCTAGAATTTGTTCATACAGTATATCTTTGCACTTACTTGTGTGTGTGTGTGTGTATATATATATATATATATATATATATATATGTGTGTGTGTGTTATGTGAAATCTTTTGCAAACATATTTACATGTCCCTAAATTCCTCTTTTTGTTTGTGAATATAACATGTAATCAGGGTATCATATGTATTTATTTGCAATCAATGGATATTTTAAGAGCTGGGCCAGTTTTCTTTCTGTACCTCTGTAACCCCTCCTGATTGCAGTCTAGTTTTAAAAACCACCCCTACACAGGTGTTATAAAATGGGCTGGCATATAAGATGACATTTCTTATTAAAAAAGAAATTCAAGAGAAGGAAGAAATACACTGAAAATAGCATGACAGTAAAAAGGTGATTCTAATTTCTGCTGTATCTGAATCATGACAGTTTAATGTTAGGTGGGCTTTGAGCGATCAGTTTAAGATTATATTGAATCAAACATCAATTAAAATGTTAAAATCATTGTCTAAAATATTACATTGTGTGTCCTAATGTCAGCATCAATGTTTATCTTTAATACTAATTTCACATATACATACTTCCAAAGTATAATACTAAATTTAACAATGGCACTTACATGTTCTGATGAGTGATCAATGACTCAAGTATAGAGCAATGTGATACATTAGTGATACATTAGTGATAACATAACATGTATATTTCAGATTGGCTGATGTCAATAATCATGTGATTATGCATTTACCAATAAGTTGTGGAAAAATCTACTACTTTGTGGCTTCTTTATGATTTTGAGTATTGCGTCAAATAGGACGCAATAATGAAACCTCTGAACAACCAAGTTGCGAAGTGGAGAGTGAAGTATTCAAATTATTTTTAATATTGTACATATATACTTTTGTAAATATGTATAAATATATATGTATCTATATACATGTAAATATATATGTATCTATGTATATATATATACGTAAATATACAGTATATGTGTATATATGTGTGTAAATATATATGTATATGTAAATATATATGTATATATATATATATATATATATATATATATATATGTGTGTGTAAATATATATGTGTGTATATATATATATATATATATATATATATATATATATTTATTATTCTTTTCATATTGTTTTAAATAATGTTATTTCTGATCTTAAAGGGACATCAAATTCATATCAGAAGTATTATTATGAAGATATAGAAGACCATCTCAAGAAATATTACAACCTTTGTACTTTTATTATTCCTCAGATATCCTTTTTAGTAGAAATAGCAATGCACATGTGCAAGCCAATCATATGAATCATCTATGTGCAGTCATCAATTAGCATCTACATAGTTTATCTGCATATGCTCTTCATCAAAGGATATTTAAAAAAAGAAGAGAAATAAAATATATATAATATATATATATAAAACCAAAGAATAATTTACCACATTGCATGCTATTTATACATCATTCAACATATATTTTGCTTTTCATGTGCCTTCAAAATAATATTTAAATGAATACAGCTTCACTATAATTTTAATTAAATACATACGCCTAGATTTAGAGTTTGGCGTTAGCCGACAAAACCAGCGTTAGAGGCTCCTAACGCTGGTTTTGGCCTTCCGCTGGTATTTAGAGTCTTGTAGGTAAGGGTCTAACGCTCACTTTGCAGCCGCGACTTTTCCATACCGCAGATCCCCCTACGCCATTTGCAGATCCTATCTTTTCAATGGGATCTTCCTAACGCCGGTATTTAGAGTCTTGGCTGAAGTGAGCATTAGAAATCTAACGACAAAACTCCAGCCACAGAAAAAAGTCAGGAGTTAAGAGCTTTCTGGGCTAACGCCGCTTCATAAAGCTCTTAACTACTGTGCTCTAAAGTACACTAACACCCATAAACTACCTATGTACCCCTAAACCGAGGCCCCCCCACATCGCTGCCACTCTAATAAAAATTTTTAACCCCTAATCTGCCGACCGCACACTGCCGCAACCTACGTTATCCCTATGTACCCCTAATCCCTATGTACCCCAAAAGAGCAGAATTCTTTGGGGCATGCCCCGCAAAAGGCCCTTTTAAGGGCTGGTAAGGTAAAAGAGCTTTTCTATTTTAATTTTAGAATAGGGTAGGGCACTTTTTTTTATTTTGGGGGGCTTTGTTATTTTATTAGGGGGCTTAGAGTAGGTGTAATTAGCTTAAAATTGTTGTAATATTTTTATTATGTTTGTAATTTATTTTTTTATTTTTTGTAACTTAGCTTTTTTTATTTTTTGTACTTTAGTTAGTGTATTTAATTGTATTTATTTGTAGGTATTTGTAGGTATTTTATTTAATTAATTTATTGATAGTGTAGTGTTAGGTTTAATTGTAGATAATTGTAGGTATTTTATTTAATTAATTTATTGATAGTGTAGTGTTAGGTTTAATTGTAATTTAGGTTAGGATTTATTTTACAGGTAATTTTGTAATTATTTTAACTAGGTAGCTATTAAATAGTTATTAACTATTTAATAGCTATTGTACCTGGTTGAAATAAATACAAAGTTGCCTGTAAAATAAATATAAATCCTAAAATAGCTACAATATAATTATTATATATATTGTAGCTATATTAGGGTTTATTTTACAGGTAAGTATTTAGCTTTAAATAGGAATAATTTATTTAATAAGAGTTAATTTATTTTGTTAGATTTAAATTATATTTAAATTAGGGGGGTGTTAGTGTTAGGGTTAGACTTAGCTTTAGGGGTTAATAAATTTATTAGAGTAGCGGTGAGGTCCGGTCGGCAGATTAGGGGTTAATACTTGAAGTTAGGTGTCAGCAATGTTAGGGAGGGCAGATTAGGGGTTAATACTATTTATTATAGGGTTAGTGAGGCGGATTAGGGGTTAATACATTTATTATAGTAGCGGTGAGGTCCGGTCGGCAGATTAGGGGTTAATAAATGTAGGTAGGTGGCGGCAACATTGGGGGGGGGGGCAGATTAGGGGTTAATAAATATAATATAGGGGTCGGCGGTGTTAGGGGCAGCAGATTAGGGGTACATAGGGATAACGTAGGTTGCGGCGGTGTACGGAGCGGCAGATTAGGGGTTAAAAAAATATGCAGGTGTCAGCGATAGCGGGGGGCGGCAGATTAGGGGTTAATAAGTGTAAGGTTAGGGGTGTTTAGACTCGGGGTTCATGTTAGAGTGTTAGGTGCAGACTTAGGAGGTGTTTCCCCATAGGAAACAATGGGGCTGTGTTAGGAGCTGAACGCTGCTTTTTTGCAGGTGTTAGGTTTTTTTTCAGCTCAAACTGACCCATTGTTTCCTATGGGGGAATCGTGCACGAGCACGTTTTTGAAGCTGGACGCATCCGTAAGCACCGCTGGTATTGAGAGTTGCAGTGGCGGTAAATATGCTATACGCTCCCTTTTTGGAGCCTAACGCAGCCCTTCTGTGAACTCTAAATACCAGCAGTATTTAAAAGGTGCGGGGAAAAAAAAAGCCAGTGTTAGCTACGCGGGTCGTTACCGACAAAACTCTAAAACTAGCCGAGTTTTATTATAAATAAACTTAAACTTTTTTTTTCTTCACAAACTTAAAACTTTTTATAAAAAATTCTGTATGGCCTCCTGTTTCCCCCGCACTACAGTGGCGACAATATGGAGCCCCTCCGCCAGTTGTTTGGTCTGTGTCTCCTGATCGTGAGCTATACAAAGACAAATTAAAATATGTTCTACAAATTAATTATCAAGATACAATTGTTAAAAACATAATATTAAATTTTCTTACATTCTTCTCCAGCCTCCTCATCTTCTGCCAGTGCCGATGAGATGGCTGGGGCAGGATCCTCCCCGGTACTTGGTCGTGTGTCAGAGATGAAGCACAAACACAAATCATTGTTAGTATGAGGAATATGTGACAAAGCCTATATTATGCACATCATTGTTGTAGACTGTTATGAACACATGATGAAAAACTCGCAAAAACATTTTAATTCTAAAACACAATTCATTACATTAACCTGCATCCTGAATGAACCTGTAGAAAAATCCCTTTTTAATGTTAAATACTGCAAACATAGGCCTAGATTTGGAGTTTGGCGGTAGATGGGCTGTTAACGCTCCGCATGCTTTTTTCTGGCCGCAGCATAAAATTAACTCTGGTATCGAGAGTTCAAAAAAATGCTGCGTTAGGCTCCAAAAAAGGAGCGTAGAGCATTTTTACCGCAAATGCAACTCTTGATACCAGAGTTGCTTACGGACGCGGCCAGCCTCAAAAACGTGCTCGTGCACGATTCTCCCATAGGAAACAATGGGGCTGTTTGAGCTGTAAAAAAACCTAACACCTGCAAAAAAGCAGCGTTCAGCTCCTAACGCAGCCCCATTGTTTCCTATGGGGAAACACTTCCTACGTCTGCACCTAACACTCTAACATGTACCCCGAGTCTAAACACCCCTACCCTTACACTTATTAACCCCTAATCTGCCGCCCCCGCTATCGCTGACCCCTGCATATTATTTTTAACCCCTAATCTTCCGCTCCGTACACCGCCGCAACCTACGTTATCCCTATGTATCCCTAATCTGCTGCCCCTAACACCGCCGACCCCTATATTATATTTATTAACCCCTAATCTGCCCCCCTCAACGTCGCCGACACCTGCCTACACTTATTAACCCCTAATCTGCCGAGCGGACCTGAGCGCTACTATAATAAAGTTATTAACCCCTAATCCGCCTCACTAACCCTATAATAAATAGTATTAACCCCTAATCTGCCCTCCCTAACATCGCCGACACCTAACTTCAATTATTAACCCCTAATCTGACGACCGGAGCTCATCGCTACTATAATAAATGGATTAACCCCTAAAGCTAAGTCTAACCCTAACACTAACACCCCCCTAAGTTAAATATAATTTACATCTAACGAAATTAATTAACTCTTATTAAATAAATTATTCCTATTTAAAGCTAAATACTTACCTGTAAAATAAACCCTAATATAGCTACAATATAAATTATAATTATATTATAGCTATTTTAGGATTAATATTTATTTTACAGGCAACTTTGTATTTATTTTAACCAGGTACAATAGATATTAAATAGTTAAGAACTATTTAATAGTTACCTAGTTAAAATAATAACAAAATTACCTGTAAAATAAGTCCTAACCTAAGTTATAATTAAACCTAACACTACCCTATCAATAAATTAATTAAATAAAATACCTACAATTACCTACAATAAAACCTAACACTACACTATCAATAAATAAATTAAATACAATTTCTACAAATAACTACAATTACATTAACTAACTAAAGTACAAAAAATAAAAAAGAACTAAGTTACAAAAAATAAAAAAATATTTACAAACATAAGAAAAATATTACAACAATTTTAAACTAATTACACCTACTCTAAGCCCCCTAATAAAATAACAAAGACCCCCAAAATAAAAAATTCCGTACCCTATTCTAAATTAATAAATGTAAAAGCTCTTTTACCTTACCAGCCTTGAACAGGGCCCTTTGCGGGGCATGCCCCAAGAAAATCAGCTCTTTTGCCTGTAAAAAAACCCATACAATACCCCCCCCCCCCAACATTACAACCCACCACCCACATACCCCTAATCTAACCCAAACCCCCCTTAAATAAACCTAACACTAAGCCCCTGAAGATCTTCCTACCTTGTCTTCACCATCCAGGTATCACCGATCCGTCCTGGCATCCGGTGCTGAAGAGGTCCAGAAGAGGCTCCAAAGTCTTCCTCCTATCCGGCAAGAAGAGGACATCCGGACCGGCAAACATCTTCTCCAAGCGGCATCTTCGATCTTCTTCCATCCGGTGCGGAGCGGGTCCATCTTGAATCAGCCGACGCGGATCCATCCTCTTCTTTCTGTGTCTCCCGACGAATGACGGTTCCTTTAAGGGACGTCATCCAAGATGGCGTCCCTCGAATTCCGATTGGCTGATAGGATTCTATCAGCCAATCGGAATTAAGGTAGGAATATTCTGATTGGCTGATGGAATCAGCCAATCAGAATCAAGTTCAATCCGATTGGCTGATCCTGCTCTACCATGAAATAAAATATGTGGGTTCAATCTTATTGAAATATACATCATTTAGAAGTATAATACACAATAAAATAAATAATACTAAAAACAGGCCGTAATGAACGATTGTAGCTCCCTGTAGTGTTCTTTTTCGCACCGTCTAATGTCCGAAAACCTCCGAAGACAATGATGACGCAACCTTCTCACACCTGAGACGCGATACATTCATCTCAACATTTTATAGATGATCTTGTTGTGATCCTCATGTGTGACTCCACGTAATCCTCCAATTCTCTTTGGGAAGTACTTGTCTATCCCGTATACGAGACAGACAAGTTCTCCCTCAGAGAATGGAGGTGGGCGCACCATAATCGTCTATGAAATGTTATGAAAATAAAGTGTTATCTGCGACACTAATGACACAATTTTTTAGCAATCTGATTGGTTATAGTGATTAAAAAAAGTATTGTAAGTTTTGATTTGATGTTTTTATTGATCATGTGATAATGCCCTTTATGTCAAACATGGAAAATAATCTAATAATATCTGCGTCATATATCCTAGTATAAAGCAATGTCAATGCTTGAGTAAAATATTTTTTATATTTTTATCTCTATATCTACTAGTGCACAAAATACGGAGCACTACTTTGCACCAAATTTGAAGCAATAATATAGTCCCCTTGCTTTGTAATGAGAGACAAAGATGTAACAATCCATAAGTAATAATGTATTTTTCATTTTTATCCCTATATCTACTAGTGCACCAAATGTGGAGCAATAATATTGTTTGATTTAAAAAGAGTATACAATTTTAATAGTTTCTAATTTACTTTTTTATGTAATATGCTTCATTCTCTTGCAGCATCGAACATAAGCATAAGGGTGGTGGTTTGAAAACTAGGTACGCTGCGTCTGAATAGACGCAAGTGTACCTGTTAATTGTTTAATAAAATGAGAAAAGGGTCAAATAGAGTCGAATGTGAATTTGAAAAATCTGTAATGACGCAAGCATTGATCTGCGTCGGATTGAGATCGCGGGAGCGTTTGGTTTATTCGTCACATATTTCAACATTTGACGATCTTGACGCTTTGATAACTATGGCGGATCAATATGTTGTATGCAGCATGGTGGCACTTATAGGTCTTGAAATACACCTTTAAAATTTATTAAACATTTTCAACATATTCTATCCAAATAATCAGTCCTGATTATTTGGATGGAATATGTTGGAAATGTTTAATAAAATTTAAAGGTGTATTTCAAGACCTGTGAGTGCCCTCATGCTGCATACACCATATATATATATATATATATATATATATATATATATATATATATATATATATATATATATATATATATAAATATATATAAACATATATTTAAATTAAGTAAATGTAAACATGTAAAATAATATGTATGCAATAATAATCCTATATTATAAAAGGCCAAGTATGTTTGTCCGACGCAGTCATGCTCAGTAGAGACTGCGCGAGACAAACGTACCTGGCCTTAACCCCTTAATGACCAGTGCCGATGCACAGTAGAGACTGCGCAAGGGAAGAGCGAGGACACCGCTGGTTGTTAAGCCCTGGGCCTCTCTCTGCCGTGATCTCGCTACTTTTAACAAGTGGGGCAGTGCAGAAATATTTGGGCAGCGGTGGTGCCAATCATTGGTGGTGTGGGAGGGTTAGGAGGGAGGCGAATGGGCGGCCCATCGCTGGAGGATGGGCAGGAGGGGGTGGGACTGCTACGCTGCAGAAATTATTATTTTTAGAGCGGCAGAAGGGGGAGCGGGGATGAGGGAGTGTAGGGAAAGGTTCTTGGAGGGAGAGGTGGGTAAATGAGGGAGGGAGTTGGACACATTTTGGCCCGTGTACACAGGCTTTAAGACTAGTTTTTAATATAGTGTTATACTGTGTATTTACTGTAAATATTTTTAATTCCAAAGTTATGCACTTAGCAGAATTTGTTAAATGTATTAATAAATAGATATTCCTTATATATCTGTATATATATATATATATATATATATATATATATATATATAGGTATAGATATATATTTTACCAAAATACCATCAAATATATTGAGAAATATTCTGCTATGTGAATAACATTGGAATGTGAAATTTTCATATTTTAATGTCATGTTAGCATACTTGAGAATATGTGATCGTGTTCGAGCATGAGTAGGGTGTTTTTAGGGTGTTTTTCCACACATTTTTGCTCCATTGACTTCTATGGGGAAATACATTAACGCAATCACGATATTCTAAGATCGGCTTTTTGCGGGGTTGACGGCATTTTACATTTACTTTTTCACGCAAATTTAAAAATTGTAAAAGTCTCATGCTTTGATAAATTGCACTTATTATCTAGATTTGACTAATTAATAAATATCAATTTTGTATTTTACTATTTCACGAAATCTGGTTTTAAAGGGACAAAAAGTTGCACAGTAATTTATGTAAAATCATTTTAGCAAAATACACATTTGCAGAAATGTTTCTTTTAAAAATGAGCATTGCTTAAGCAATAACTTTAAAGAGACATTGTAACATTTTCTTCCCTTTGATGTTCTCAATTATCATTTTCCCTGCATGAATGTATTACATTTTTTATAAATAATTTTTTATAAATAATTTCTATATTTTGTCATTTGTTTTTGCTCATTAAAATCCCCTTATTTCAATGCATTTGGCAGTTTTTCACAGCTAGAGGGCGTAAGTTCATGTGTGCCATACAGATAACATTGTGGTGATGCCCGTGGATTTACAAGTGAGGGGGCACTGATTGGCTAAATGCAAGTCTGACAAAACAACTGAAATAAGGGGGCAGCCTGCAAAGGCTTAGATGCAATGTAATCACAGAGGTAAAAAGTGTATTAATATAACCATGTTAGTTATGCAAAACAGGGGAATGGGTAATACAGGGATCATCTATCTTTTTAAACAATAACAATTCTGGAGTAGACTGTCACTTTAAGCGCAATGTGAACGCGACCTCGCGTTTACACTGTCTGGAAGCTCTGTGCTCGCGAGAGTGCGCTTCCATAAGCTCCAATGGGAGCCTCATTCTCATGCTATCAGACCTGGCAAAGCACCTAGCGCAACGCAGGGGGTAAGTCGCATAGCGTTGGGCAGCAAATTAAAAATATATGAATATACACATGTTAACACATACATATATATATAAGCATATACATAAATATCTACAGTAAAAACGCAGTCACCCATAGATCGCTATGTAATGGTACTTTTCAGTGTTGTTTTTTTCTAACATCCCACATCCCTTCCCTTATAGATGCTTTGCACAGTTTTTAAAAAAAATAAAATAAAAAAAACAATAAAGATGCTAATAATTTTTATTTAAAGAAAGAAAATGTCCACTTTATTTGACAGCCAATTGGGGCACATTATTTTAATTAACCAAAGGTCTGACCTTTGGTTAATTGTTCTAAGCGCCAAATGCTCCTGTGAGCTCATAGGAGCATTAACTAGCCACTTGTAATGGCTGGTTATTTAACGTGCACCCGTAAACTGGCAAGTTTTCCCCTTTACGGGCGCACATTAAAATAGAGCTCCACTTGTAATCTAGCCCAAAATAGGATATATGTGTATTTAATCAAGCTAATAATGTTGAAATATCTACTGTATATATATAGTAGCCAGATTCACAATATAGATCCAGAGTAGAAGAGAAGAAGCAGGGGGGGCTTTATTATCAGATGTTTTGCTTCTTTAAATGTTCCCAGGCATTTCCCTGTGGGCACTTCATCAGGCATTTCCCTGTGGGCACTTCATCAGGCATATCCCTGTGGGCACTTCATCAGGCATTTCCCTGTGGGCACTTCATCAGGCATTTCCCTGTGGGCACTTCATCAGGCATATCCCTGTGGGCACTTCATCAGGCATTTCCCTGTGGGCACTTCATCAGGCATATCCCTGTGGGCACTTCATCAGGCATTTCCCTGTGGGCACTTCATCAGGCATTTCCCTGTGGGCACTTCATCAGGCATATCCCTGTGGGCACTTCATCAGGCATTTCCCTGTGGGCACTTCATCAGGCATTTCCCTGTGGGCACTTCATCAGGCATATCCCTGTGGGCACTTCATCAGGCATATCCCTGTGGGCACTTCATCAGGCATTTCCCTGTGGGCACTTCATCAGGCATTTCCCTGTGGGCACTTCATCAGGCATATCCCTGTGGGCACTTCATCAGGCATTTCCCTGTGGGCACTTCATCAGGCATATCCCTGTGGGCACTTCATCAGGCATTTCCCTGTGGGCACTTCATCAGGCATTTCCCTGTGGGCACTTCATCAGGCATTTCCCTGTGGGCACTTCATCAGGCATTTCCCTGTGGGCACTTCATCAGGCATATCCCTGTGGGCGCCTCATAACCTCAACTTAAAATAGTACAAACTTTAGTATACTGGATGTTCTGAAGAAAGCATTATCCAGGCGTTTAAGTTAAGTTTTCAGGGAAACCCCTTTGTAATCTTTTTCCCAAATGGGTTATCGCTGAGATCACAGAAATGTTAGCAGTGATTTTGCATAGATTTGTACTTTAGGCCAACGTTGAGCTACAATTTGAAAGGAATTAGTCTCTTCAGAGTAATCGTGTTCCTTCCAGGTCGCGAATAAAATGAGAACAATATAATATACGTTTAGTGTGACTGCGAGCTGTCTGCATGTGCCAGGGAACGGAAACTAGCCTGTTCAACAACATTTTCATCTTAAACAGAGGATGTCTGAACTGTGATAAAAGTCATTTAAAATATGCTTAATAGATGTCAACAATTCAGCACTGCATTGCAGAAGATTTGCATGCAAAGTAAATGTTTTAAAAGCGCAAAATTATAGCCACCACCTAGCAAGCACTATCCAGGTGCTGCACACACAAAAAAAATATGATCCGGTTCCTAAGCATACATTCCTGCAGTTTCAAATAAAGATAGCAAAAGAATGAAAAAAAAAATGATAATAGGAGTAAATTAGAAAGTTGATTAAAATTGCTGCTCTATCTGAATCATGAAAGGAAAAATTGGGTTTCATATCCCTTTAAACTATGATTTATGCAATAATTTCATTGTTTTGCAGTCCTAGGGCATACCCCTTGAAATGCCTATTGAGCATATGTTATCTCCTCTGCTGTAGCTAATTAGAAATAAATACAAATGAGCTTCTGCACTGATCAAAGAAATCGTGAATTAGCATGTTGCAGGGTCACAGTTTTGGATCATGCAGGGTATGTTACAGCATCCCTAGTAGCATTTGGAAAAAAACAACATATTTTAAAAGTAATTTTCAGGAAAAACAGGCAAAATTAATATTTGCATACTTTTTTTTCTACACATAATTTAATTTTTTTTAGGTGGGAGTTAATTTTGAGTTAATAGCCCTTTTAGAAACTAATATTCCACTTCCTGGAAATGAATACACAATCTGTGATATTAAACATTTCCCCACAGATATATACAATATAAAAGACTCTTTTTTAAAAGGGACAGTCAACACCAGACGTTTTGTTGTTTAAAAAGAAATATAATCCCTTTATTACCCATTCCCCAGTTTTGCATATCCAACACAGTTATAATAATACATGTTTTACCTCTGTAATTATCTTGTATCTAAGCCTCTGCTGACTGCCCCCTTATTTCAGCTCTTTTGACAGACATGCAGTTTAGCCAATCAGTGCTCACTCCTAGGTCACTTTACGTGCATGAGCTCAATGTTATCTATATGAAACATGTGAACTAATGCCCTCTAGTGGTCAAAATGTATTCAGATTAGAAGCAGTCTTCAAGGTCTAAGAAATTAGCATATGAACCTCCTAGGTTTAGCTTTCAACTAAGAATACCAAGAGAACAAAGCAAAATTGGTGATAAAAGTAAATTGGGAAGTTGTTTAAAATTGCATGCCCTATTTAAATCATGAAAGTTTTTTTTGGACTTGACTGTCCCTTTAACAAAACACGTAGCTATAGTCTAAAATCATAAAGTAGGTTTAATTACACATGTGATGGTCATTTATCATTCACTCTTTTTAAACACAATTTTAGATGTTTGGCTGAACACCATTTCTTTATATTCCTTGCGCATTGTTTATCTCACATCAATAAACAGCAATGCCTTTCTTGTTCAGAATTGGTTGGCTATGATATATTTTTAATTGACTTCTTAGCACTAAGCTATGGGGAAATCATACATTTGCAAAACATATGCATTTATTCCATTGGAGCATAACTTAGTATAGTGAAACATTTATTAGATATTACACTGTTAAGTCCAAGTTGGGATATTGGTGGTTGCTGTGTTTTCAGAAACAGGAAGTAATAAAAAAGTTATTTGTAAAATGTCAGAAATTTAGAAAAAATCTTCTTTTTTAACCATAATATAAAGTATCAGATGAGAGAATGTATATATTATAACAAATCCACATAAATAATTAATTTACCATTGGAAAGCAAATACAAATCTATCAACTATATACTTATTTACATAATGTAGTCATAATGGCTGAAGAAGAGGCCTAAGAAGATGAATTGGATTAAAACATCAAAATATCATATATATTTTTTAAAAGCAGTAAATTAATTTTTAATTAATCTAACTTTGATGTGCCTGCATCTTCAACTAAATGTGCTAAAGTTAACTAGCTCACACATGAAAAAATGTCTGTTTATCACATTTATAATTTCATTGTTTATTAAAATGATGTCAATGTGGATTTCAAAATAAATTCCTTGAAAATAAATTTCTACATCAAGTTTACATTTTACATACGTTTGTTCATGTACTGTTGCACATACATATATACACACACACATATATACACATACCGACACACAAACACACACACACATATATATATATATATTTATATATATATATATATATATATATACAGGGAGTGCAGAATTATTAGGCAAATTAGTATTTTGACCACATCATCCTCTTTATGCATGTTGTCTTACTCCAAGCTGTATAGGCTCGAAAGCCTACTACCAATTAAGCATATTAGGTGATGTGCATCTCTGTAATGAGAAGGGGTTTGGTCTAATGACATCAACACCCTATATCAGGTGTGCATAATTATTAGGCAACTTCCTTTCCTTTGGCAAAATGGGTCAAAAGAAGGACTTGACAGGCTCAGAAAAGTAAAAAATAGTGAGATATCTTGCAGAGGGATGCAGCACTCTTAAAATTGCAAAGCTTCTGAAGCATGATCATCGAACAATCAAGCGTTTCATTCAAAATAGTCAACAGGGTCGCAAGAAGCGTGTGGAAAAACCAAGCCGCAAAATAACTGCCCATGAACTGAGAAAAGTCAAGCGTGCAGCTGCCAAGATGCCACTTGCCACCAGTTTGGCCATATTTTAGAGCTGCAACATCACTGGAGTGCCCAAAAGCACAAGGTGTGCAATACTCAGAGACATGGCCAAGGTAAGAAAGGCTGAAAGACGACCACCACTGAACAAGACACACAAGCTGAAACGTCAAGACTGGGCCAAGAAATATCTCAAGACTGATTTTTCTAAGGTTTTATGGACTGATGAAATGAGAGTGAGTCTTGATGGGCCAGATGGATGGGCCCGTGGCTGGATTGGTAAAGGGCAGAGAGCTCCAGTCCGACTCAGACGCCAGCAAGGTGGAGGTGGAGTACTGGTTTGGGCTGGTATCATCAAAGATGAGCTTGTGGGGCCTTTTCGGGTTGAGGATGGAGTCAAGCTCAACTCCCAGTCCTACTGCCAGTTTCTGGAAGACACCTTCTTCAAGCAGTGGTACAGGAAGAAGTCTGCATCCTTCAAGAAAAACATGATTTTCATGCAGGACAATGCTCCATCACACGCGTCCAAGTACTCCACAGCGTGGCTGGCAAGAAAGGGTATAAAAGAAGAAAATCTAATGACATGGCCTCCTTGTTCACCTGATCTGAACCCCATTGAGAACCTGTGGTCCATCATCAAATGTGAGATTTACAAGGAGGGAAAACAGTACACCTCTCCGAACAGTGTCTGGGAGGCTGTGGTTGCTGCTGCACGCAATGTTGATGGTGAACAGATCAAAACACTGACAGAATCCATGGATGGCAGGCTTTTGAGTGTCCTTGCAAAGAAAGGTGGCTATATTGGTCACTGATTTGTTTTTGTTTCGTTTTTGAATGTCAGAAATGTATATTTGTGAATGTTGAGATGTTATATTGGTTTCACTGGTAAAAATAAATAATTGAAATGGGTATATATTTGTTTTTTGTTAAGTTGCCTAATAATTATGCACAGTAATAGTCACCTGCACACACAGATATCCCCCTAAAATAGCTATAACTAAAAACAAACTAAAAACTACTTCCAAAACTATTCAGCTTTGATATTAATGAGTTTTTTGGGTTCATTGAGAACATGGTTGTTGTTCAATAATAAAATTAATCCTCAAAAATACAACTTGCCAAATAATTCTGCACTCCCTGTATATATATATACACACACATATACAAACACACATACACACACACACATACTGACACACATACACACGCATATATATATATATATATATATTACACGCACATACTTACACCCACGTATACAAACACACATACAAACACATACTAACACACACTTATATATACACACAAACATATACACACAAACATATACTCACACACATATATATATACACACATACACACCTAAACACCCACACACATAACAAAACACGGCTTACACAACAAAACACAACACACACCATAAAACAACAGAAAAACATTAAAACATTACTCACACAAACCAAAACACATCACAAAACTATATAACACATATCAGAACAGACTAAGGCCCCGATTCTCTTAAGCTCTCTGGTATGACAAGATTCTATAATATGCCTTGTCAGTAATACGAGGTTCCCAGAAATTGTTTTAGAAGCAATTTTTTCCTTGGGAACTGCTTATCTCCGGAGAGTTTTTGAGAATCGGGCCCTAAAACAGAACACACACAGACACCACAAAACACAACACACACGACAAGACAAGATACACCAAAATACAACACACACAGACAAAAAAACAACACACACAAATAAAAACACAGGACAACTATGCACATCAAAACTTAACAAGCACATACATATGCTCTAATGGAAAGGATCTAAGCTTCAACAGTAAATTTCAATTATAAAAGTTTAATTTTGACTTCCATGTCATTATATATCAAACCAACGTGAAACTATTTTTTTGTTACACCTAAAAGTGTATTTTAAAAAGTAATGCATTTTTAATATACAAATATGGATATTCCTTTGCTTAAGAAATCTACTTTTTGATATCTTAATCATGGAAACTTGTCTTTGTTTGTAAGTTATGTCCCTAACACTAATAAGCAATGAACGTGTCATTATCAAATGCTGCATTTGTGATAGAGAGTGTGTGTGTGTGTATGAGTGAGTGTGTGCGGGTATGAGTGTAAGTGTGTGTGAGTGTATATGTGTGTAAGTGTGTGTGTGTCTATGTGTCCGTGTCTATGTGTGTGTGATTATTTGCGTGTGTACATGTATTATTAAATGGCTAATGTTTCAATTGTGTGTGTGCAGGTGTGAGTGTATGTGTGAGTGTGTGTGTGTGAGTCTATACACTGTGTTCAGAATTATTAGGCAAATGAGTATTTTGACCACATCATCCTCTTTATGCATGTTGTCTTACTCCAAGCTGTATAGGCTCAAAGCCTACTACCAATTAAGCATATTAGGTGATGTGCATCTCTGTAATGAGAAGGGGTGTGGTCTAATGACATCAACACCCTATATCAGGTGTGCATAATTATTAGGCAACTTCCTTTCCTTTGGCAAAATGGGTCAAAAGAAGGACTTGACAGGCTCAGAAAAGTCAAAAATAGTGAGATATCTTGCAGAGGGATGCAGCACTCTTAAAATTGCAAAGCTTCTGAAGCGTGATCATCGAACAATCAAGCGTTTCATTCAAAATAGTCAACAGAGTTGCAAGAAACGTGTGGAAAAACCAAGGCGCAAAATAACTGCCCATGAACTGAGAAAAGTCAAGCGTGCAGCTGCCAAGATGCCACTTGCCACCAGTTTGGCCATATTTCAGAGCTGCAACATCACTGGAGTGCCCAAAAGCACAAGGTGTGCAATACTCAGAGACATGGCCAAGGTAAGAAAGGCTGAAAGACGACCACCACTGAACAAGACACACAAGCTGAAACGTCAAGACTGGGCCAAGAAATATCTCAAGACTGATTTTTCTAAGGTTTTATGGACTGATGAAATGAGAGTGAGTCTTGATGGGCCAGATGGATGGGCCTGTGGCTGGATTGGTAAAGGGCAGAGAGCTCCAGTCCGACTCAGACGCCAGCAAGGTGGAGGTGGAGTACTGGTTTGGGCTGGTATCATCAAAGATGAGCTTGTGGGGCCTTTTCGGGTTGAGGATGGAGTCAAGCTCAACTCCCAGTCCTAATGCCAGTTTCTGGAAGACACCTTCTTCAAGCAGTGGTACAGGAAGAAGTCTGCATCCTTCAAGAAAAACATGATTTTCATGCAGGACAATGCTCCATCACACGCGTCCAAGTACTCCACAGCGTGGCTGGCAAGAAAGGGTATAAAAGAAGAAAATCTAATGACATGGCCTCCTTGTTCACCTGATCTGAACCCCATTGAGAACCTGTGGTCCATCATCAAATGTGAGATTTACAAGGAGGGAAAACAGTACACCTCTCTGAACAGTGTCTGGGAGGCTGTGGTTGCTGCTGCACGCAATGTTGATGGTGAACAGATCAAAACACTGACAGAATCCATGGATGGCAGGCTTTTGAGTGTCCTTGCAAAGAAAGGTGGCTATATTGTCACTGATTTGTTTTTGTTTTGTTTTTGAATGTCAGAAATGTATATTTGTGAATGTTGAGATGTTATATTGGTTTCACTGGTAAAAATAAATAATTGAAATGGGTATATATTTGTTTTTTGTTAAGTTGCCTAATAATTATGCACAGTAATAGTCACCTGCACACACAGATATCCCCCTAAAATAGCTATAACTAAAAACAAACTAAAAACTACTTCCAAAACTATTCAGCTTTGATATTAATGAGTTTTTTGGGTTCATTGAGAACATGGTTGTTGTTCAATAATAAAATTAATCCTCAAAAATACAACTTGCCTAATAATTCTGCACTCCCTGTATGTGCGTGTGTGTGAGAGTGATTGTGTGTGTATGAGTGTGTATGAGTGTGTGTGGGTATTAGTGGGAGTTTCTGTGTGGGTGAGTGTAAGTGTGTGTGAGTGTATATGTGTGTAAGTGTGTGTGTGTCGATGTGTCCGTGTCTATGTGTGTGTGATTATTTGCATGTGTACATGTATTATTTAATGGCTGATGTTTCAATTGTGTGTGAGCAAGTGTGAGTGTATGTGTAATTGTGTGTGTGTGTGAGAGTGTGTGAGTGAGTGTATATGTGTGTGTGTTAGTGTGTGGGTATGTGTGAGTGTATTTAAGTGTATATGTGTGTACGTGTGTGTGAGTCTATGTGTCCATGTCTATGTGTGTGTGGTTATTTGCATGTGTACATGTATGTCAAAAAATATGTAACAAATATAACTATTCTAGACAGGTAGTCAGGGGAAATATTACTAGTCCACTCAATGTCAAATACTGTGAAAAGTGAAAGAAAATTCCTTGTTCACTGCAATTTCTTACTTTATTCAGATTATTGAACTAGTGTTTTATACAAACACTTTATTGTTACATTAAAGGAACACTGAACCCATTTTTTTTCTTTCATGATTAAGATAGAGCATGCGATTTTAAGCAACTTTCTAATTTACTCCTATTATCAAATTTTCTTCATTCTCTTGGTATCTTTATTTGAAATGCAAGAATGTAAGTTTAGATGCCGGCCCATTTTTGGTGAATAACCTGGGTTATTCTTGCCGATTGGTGGATAAATTCATACACCAATAAAAAAGTGCGGTCCAGAGTTCTGAACCAAAAAAGAAGCTTAGATTACTTCTTTTTCAAATAAAGATACCAAGTGAACGAAGAAAAATTGATAATAGGAGTAAATTAGAAAGTTGCTTAAAATTGCATGCTCTATCTGAATCACAAAAGAAAAAATTTGGGTTCAGTGTCCCTTTAAGGCAAATTATTTAAATTTTGGATCAAATGTTTTCATAAAAAAATGCACACCACGAAAGTCTATAAATAAAACACAACTATTTTTTATTTTACTAATGAATATATAATTTAGTCTTTCTTTATATTGATAAGGACTATTGACTAACATTACAACATTTCCACTTTCTGCATCACTGTTTTTCTCAAACACCATTGTCTTTGTTTAAAATGGAAAAAACATAAACGGGTGACTTCATCAGAGTCAATACGCAAAGAAAGAGAAATTTCTGATTAAAATTCTTTGCAGGCTGAAAGCATATGACCCGGAGCTCTGATGATCAATATTTCTACACATCAAGTAAATCACTTATACAGTATTATTAAAGTACCTTCAACCTTGTGGTAATATACTCATTTGAGGGCAAAACAATGGCATTAGCGGGAGGGTCAAACATATAACACCATAATGCTGCAGCCATATTGTCATGAGATTAGCTTTTTAATATGGGAAGGTTTTTTTTACACACAAGGGCGAAATATATTAAAATGATTATGGCAACTATGGGAGAATTTACATGACATTTTAAGCAGTTTTCAAATTTTGTTTTCTGTTTTTAAACAGAGTAGAGAAACCTATGATAATGTTTTAAATAACTGACAGATAGGCAAAAACAACTGACTTGCTGATTTATTTAACTACAACCCCCCCCCCAAAACCCCCAACTTTCTTAACAGCACCTGACAATAAAACATGAAACAACTAGTTTTAAGTTAGAAGATTTTATTAAGGCACATGAGACATGAAACCCATTTTTTTTCATGACCCAGATAGAGCATACAATTTTAAAAACCTTTAAAAATTTACTTCTATTATGAATTTTGCTTCATTCCCTTAGTATCATTTATGGAAGAATACTGGGAGCTAGCTGAATGCAATGATAAGAGGTCTACATTTATCTTTAATTCCTTAAGCTACCAGAACGTAGGTACTACGTCATAGGGTAGTTTACCTAGCGTACCCTGTTGATGTAGTACCTATATCCAACCTTTTGGATATGCTGCAGTCCCAGCTCTTAGCTTTGACAGCTAAGATCACAGCCAGAGGCACAAGGCACCTGCCTTCATATGTTAAGGGAGCGTTGATTGTGCTTCCTTAACTATATGAAGGTAGATTATATATACACATAAAAAAAACATATAAATTGGGTTCTGGCAGAACTCAGGAGGAGGGTTAGAGGGCTCTTTGGAGGGGATCAGGGAGGTGGGTGAGAAGGGTTCGCTACACTACAGAAATAACAAATAAATAAAAATATATATATATACAAACTATCCCTTAACTGCATACTGGCAGACTGTCTGGTAGTACCTAAGATGGTGGTGACCAATGGGAGTGAAGGAGGGAAGATAGCTGTTTGGGAGGGATTAGGTAGGGATCAGGAGGTGGGAGGGTAATCTCTACACTAAAGCTAAAATTAACCTTACAAGCTTCCTGATTAACAACTCCACTGCCTGGAATTTCAGACGTGTGGTGGCAGCAGCAATTAGCAGCCTTCTAATTACCAAAAAGCAATGGCAAAGTCACGCATGTCTGCTATTTCTGAACAAAAGGGAACTCAGAGAAGCTTTTTCAACCATTTGTGTTATGATTGTACAAGCGGTATGTAAATTATTTCAGTGAGAAACCTAAAGTTTGTGATGAAATTAACGTTTTTTTAAATATGATCGCATTTGGCGGCAAAAAAGTGGCATTAAATATACCAAAATGGGCCTAGATCAAAACCTTGGGTTGTCTACTAAAGAAATAGAAATATATATATATATATATATATATATATATATATATATATAAAACATCTAGTGAGGGATCCAGCACACACATCCTCTCAAAACAGCAGCCAGGGTGCCAGTCAAGCAAATTATATACAAAGTATTTCCAAGAAACAAGCACTCGCAGTTTTTAAGCAATAAACCATTTACTGGTGAAAGTTTTCGGGGTCTCCCCCGTCTTCAAGCAACAATAGAATAAAAACAATCTTACCTCAATCCCCTAAATAGTGCTCCCACCACCACATTTCCACGTGAATGACCGTCGGCGTCTTCCTGGAACAACTGCGCATGCGCAGGAGAGCGGACGGCATCACAAATTGGACAAAAATAAAATAAAAAGGCAAAACATATTGCACAATACGTCACCATGACTTCTAACAACTGCAACATAACTTAGTGATACAGCTATTAACAGTCACAGCCTCCACTGCTAAAAACTGTGGGTATCAGATAGATTTCAATCACTACAACAAAATGTATGTTCCAGCATCCTTGTGATACAATTAATTGATAAATATTATTAATTATGGCTACTCTATATTACTGAGTTGCATTATTTAAAGACAATCAGTTAAAACACATCATATCAAGGGCATAGTTAAATATAATGATACTGTATAGTCATTTTTCTTTTTAAAACATGGTACCACAAAACAAGAATACCTCTTTACCAGCTATAAAAAGGTACCAAAACAAACAATCTAATCACAGCAAAAGCACACATAGATGCGGTTAAGCCAACACACAATTCTAAACACAGAGCTATCAAAAAAATAATTGCTAAATACTACACATGGTGGGCTATGCGGGTATGACCAGGAGCACATCACAACAAAACACTGGAAATCCAAGTGCACATTCAGACCCTTTGGTAAAAAGGTATCCAGGTTGAAGATCCAACATGATTCTCTTTGTAAGAGGCTCCTGGCCCTATAACCACCTCTAGGTTTTGCTGGAATGTGATCTATGATGATATATCTGAGGTCTGAAATGGCATGCTCAGATTCCAGGAAATGCCTGGCCACCGGCTGATCAGATGATCTATTTTTAATTTCTGTGCATGTAGATATGTACAAGTTCCAGAGATCTTTACGCCTCAAGGAACATTTTGGCTGTGATAAAAATGAACAACAAAGTTTCAGACGGAAGGGTAAATTTGACCCTAAGAGCAACAATGCAAGCATCAACACATATACTAGGATATCTAGGGAGCAGATGCTGCAGGAACAACATTCCCTGAAGGGAAAGATTCGTAATAACCTGACTAGGGTTGAAAGAGTTGCACTTAAGGATCTACACAAGAACAAGGATCTCATAATAAGGGAGGCCAATAAGGGTGGTGCCCTAGTACGTCAAGACTACAAGGAGTACAGGGATGAGGTGTTAAGTGAACTTTCTGACACCAAGGTGTACAGACTACTACCCCAAGATCAGACAAAGGTGTTTAAAAACAAGATAGATGAGTATTTGGAACATTTACTGCAATTGAACAGCATCCCCAAATCATTGAGGGACTACCTATCTGTTGAGTATCCAATTGTTCTGGTGATCTACACCTTACTCAAGGTCCATAAGGAGCCTATTTCCCCTCCAGGCTGCCATTTATCAATTAATTGTATTACAAGGATGCTGGAATATACATTTTGTTGTAGTGATTGAAATCTATCTGATACCCACAGGCTGTGACTGTTAATAGCTGTTTCACTAAGTTATGTTGCGGGTGTTAGAAGTCACGATGACGTATTGTGCAATATGTTTTGTCTTTTTAGTTTTTTTGTCCAACTTGTGATGCCGTCCACTCTCCTGTGCATGTGCAGTTGTTCCAGGAAGACGCTGACGGTCATTCACATGGAAATGTGGTGGTGGGAACACTATTTACGGGATTGAGGTAAGATTGTTTTTATTCTATTGTGGTCTGAGGACGGGGGAGACCCCGAAAACGTTCACCATTAAATGATTAAATGGTTTATTGCTTAAAAATGGTGAGTGCTTGTCCCTTGGAAATACTTTGTATATATATATATATATATATATATATATATATATATATATATATATATATATATATATATATACAGTGGATATAAAAAGTCTACACACCCCCTGTTAAAATGGCAGGTTTCTGTGATGTAAAAAAATGAGACAAAGATAAATAATTTCAGAACTTTTTCCACCTTTAATGTGACCTATAAACTGTGCAACTCAATTGAAAAACAATCTGAAATCTTTTAGGTGAAGGGAAGTAAAAATAATAAAAAAAAATAATACTTTGTTGAAGCAACTTTTGATTTTATTACAGCACTCAGTCTTTTTGGGTATGAGTCTATCAGCATGGCACATCTTGACTTGCAAAAACACTCCAAATCTGTCAGAGTGCGAGGGCATCTCCTGTGCACAGCCCTCTTCAGATAACCCCACAGATTTTCGATTGGATTCAGGACTGGGCTCTGGCTGGGCCATTCCAAAACTTTAATCTTCTTCTGGTGAAGCCATTCCTTTGTTGATTTGGATGTATGCTTTGGGTCGTTGTCATGCTGAAAGATGAAGTTCCTCTTCATGTTCAGCTTTCTAGCAGAAGCCTGAAGGTTTTGTGCCAATATTGACTGGTATTTGGAACTGTTCATAATTTCCTCTACCTTGAATAAGGCCCCAGTTCCAGCTGAAGAAAAACAGCCCCAAAGCATGATGCTGCCACCACCATGCTTCACTGTGGGTATGGTGTTCTTTAGGTGATATGCAGTATTGTTTTTGCACCAAACATATCTTTTGGAATTATTGCCAAAAAGTTCAACTTTGGTTTCATCAGACCGTAACACCTTTTCTCAAATGCTTTTGGGAGACTTCAGATGTGTTTTTGCTAAATTTAGCTGGGCTTGGATGTTTTCCTTCGTAAGAAAAGGCTTCCTTCTTGCGTCTACCCCAAAGCCCAAACATATGAAGAATACGGGAGATTGTTGTTACATTTACCACACAGCCAGTACTTGCCAGATATTCCTGCAGCTCTTTTAATGTTGCTGTAGGCCTCTTGGTAGCCTCCCAGACCAGTTTTCTTCCCGTCTTTTCATCAATTTTGGAGGGACATCCAGTTCTTGGTAATGTCATTGTTATGCCATGTGTTCTCCACTTGATGATGACTGTCTTCACTGTGTTCCATGGTATATTTAATGCCTTGGAAATTCTTTTGTACCCTTCTCCTGACTGATACCTTTTAACAATGAGATCCCTCTGATGCTTTGGAAGCTCTCTGCGGACCATGGCTTTTGTGTAGGACGTGACTAAGAAAATGTCAGTAAAGACCTACTAGAGCAGCTGAACTTTATTCGGGGTTAATCAGAGGCACTTTAAATTATGGCAGGTGTGTGATGAATCTTATTTAACATGATTTTGAATGTGATTGCTTAATTCTGAACACAGCTACATCCCCACATTATTTTAGTTTTTTTGTTTACTTCCCTCCACCTTAAAGAATATATATATATATATATATATATATATATATATATATAGTTTTTATAAGTAAATAAAAAAACAAAGATCTATTTCTGTTTCAATGGAGTGATAGCAAAAATGGTAAAAATTATCTTTTGGGCAAGTTTTTCTCTGAAATTCCCGGTCCTTAAGGGATTAAATGAGCTCTTGAATTTACATACAGAAACAATATTATTACTTAAAGAGCCATAAGAGTCGAAAAATTTACCCTACACAACTATGTCCCAAGGTCCCAATAAACACTTTTAATGTGTGTTTAATCCCTTGAGGGGTTAAAAACATAATACTATAGGGTCAACATGCTCTAATGAATAAGAACAAGTAATTTTTAAATTATCATGACTTTTTAGCGTAATATGAAACAGATCTAATGAGTGCAGAAGCATATCTATCAACTATCTTTCTATCTATCTATCTATCTATCTATCTATCATATATCTATCTATCTATCTATCTATCTATCTATCTATTTATCTAGATCTGATCAGATATTTCATATATATATATATACACAGTATATATATATATATATATATATATATATATATATATAAATAAACTAGAACCCCGCAATCTTTTTCTGATCTAGTCTAATGGACTAGATGACATTTTTACCCTGAGGGTGTCTCGCTAGGGGGTGTATACTGCATTTTTGTATGGGAAGGAGATGCATACATTACAAAAATGCACAATTAAAATCGTAATTTTAGTACAGATGACGTGCAAAAAATTCATACTTATAATTACAAAATACAATGCAATTCTCTTAACATTTCCACCCTACACTTCTCACAGTTTTTTCTCGCTGATGTAAACGTGAGGAGGTTGTGACAAAATACTCAAAATATTTAATAACCTAAAAGACAAACAAATACATACGAAAATATATGCAATGGGATTTGTATTGGCTGCAGGATATCATCATTGTTAAAGTGCGCCCCCGCTCATTGCTAACTTTGCCCTAAACAGCGATGTTTCCCTTTCCATCGAGCTGTATTAAAGGGATAGTAAACACCAAAATGTTATTGTTTAAAAAGATAGATAATCCCTTTATTTACCATTCCCCAGTTTTGCATAACCAACACTGTTATAGAAATATACGTTTTACCTCTGTAATTACCTTGTATCAAAGCTTCTGCTGACTGCCTCCTTATCTCAGATCTTTTGACAGACTTGAATTTCAGGCAATTAGTGCTGACTCTTAAATAATGTCTCATGCATGAGCACAATGTTATTTATATGAAACACATGAACTAATGCCCTCTAGCTGTGAAGAAACTGCCAAATGCATTCAAATAAGAGGCAGCCTTCAAGGGTTTAGAAATTAGCATATGAGTCTACCTAGGTTTAGTTTTCAACTAAGAATATCAAGAGAACAAAGCAAATTTGATGATAAAAGTAAATTAAAAAGTTGTTTAAAATAACATACCCTATCTGAATCAAGAAAGTTTAATTTGGACTTTACTCTACCTTTAATTTGAATATGAGACATCTTACCACTCACAGGAACTGCCCCTTTTTAAAGATAATTTCACTAGGGCAGCACCTGCGCAGGTCTGTGTGAAGAAACACCTCTGATCTGGGGAGGTTTAGATTGCCCCCCAGATACCTCCATTAATTTTTCTACCCACTCAATCAATTACTAATGATTTAAACGTTTAATCCAATTGTTCTACTGACTGCAGGTGCTAAAATAACATTAACATAACCAGGTGGACAGGTGTCCTGGCTTGGAACATTTTCCACCCACAATTTGTTAAGTGGGGCCCAACAACTTTAGATAATAGCATAAGTCTCTCTAAAAGTGTGTAACAGTGAATCTACTTTTTTATATATGTTACATAATAATAATAATAATAATAATTATAATAATAATAATGATAATAATAATAATAATAATAATAATAATGATAATAATAATAATAATAATAATAATAATGATAATAATAATAATAGTAATAATAATAATAATAATAATAATGATATTAATAAGGTTTAGACAGGGTTGAATTATTATTTATGAACAAATATGGGTATTTTTGATGGGTCTCAAATTTGCCTGTACACTTTTATATCTGGTGCTATATTTAAATAAATTATTGCATTTCACTCAAAACCATTAGTTCCTCTTTTCTTATTCTTTGTATTATTATTGAATTATCTTTCAGAAATGTGACAAAGCTTGGCAGATGAGGAGCTGCCCGTCATCATAACTATAATCATACCCAATTTATTATAGTCAATGTTATGTTATCCTTTTTAATCTCCTTTCACCATGGTATACAATATTGCTTTTCTTCACAACAATGTCTCAATTCCAGCAAGTGCCTATTTCATCTATTAGCAATGTTACTGACAGATAAACAAATCTATATTATATGCAATATAAATCATTTTTCATCCTGTCGTAAGCAATTTAAAAACACTAAAACAAAACTGTAGGTACCCCTCCCCCCAACAATTCTATTAAAGGGATGTGAAACCCACATTTTTTTCTTTCCTGATTCAGATAGAGAATACAACATTAAAAACATTTCCAATTTACTTATATTAAGAAATTTGCGCCATTCTCATGTTATTGTTTGTTGAAGAGCTATCTAAATAAGTAGCAAACACATGTCTGGGGCGCTACATGACAGGAAATAGTGCTGCCATCTAGTGTTCTTGCTAATGTACAACATTGTTGAAACACTGCTGCCATATAGTGTTTCAGACACGTGCACACTCCTGAACTTACATTCCTGCGTTTCAACAAAAGATAACAAGAAAACAAAGTAAATTTGATAATAGAAGTAAAGTGGAAAGTTATTTAAAATTGTATTCCCTATCTGAATCATGAAATATTTTTTTAGGTTTATGCCCCTTTACCTTTCCATTTAAAGGGACACTGAGCCCAAATTTTTTCTTTCGCGATTCAGATAGAGCATGCCATTTTAAGCAACTTTCTAATTTACTCCTATTATCAATTTTTCTTCATTCTCTTGGTATCTTTATTATGAAATTCAAGAATGTAAGTTTAGATGCCGGCCCATTTTTGGTGAACAACCTGGGTTGTCCTTGCTGATTGGTGGATAAATTCACCCACCAATAAAAAAGTGCTGTCCAGAGTACTGAACCAAAAAAAGCTTAGATGCCTTCTTTTTCAAATAAAAATAGCAAGAGAATGGAGAAAAATTGATAATAGGAGTAAATTAGAAAGTTGCTTAAAATTGCAAGCTCTATCTGAATCACGGAAGAAAAAATTTGGGTTCAGTGTATCTTTAAGACTCTAAAAAAAAAGATTGTGTAACTGATGCCATTCCAGCTAAAAAAAAATTATGATCGAGAAAACAAAATGTAGACTAAAATAAATGTTTAAAATACATTTTATTTATTTGGGTAATAGTAATTAGTGTGAAATATATATAAATATTTTAAAATCCAAGATTAAAGTATGTGATATTCATTAAGTGTGTAAAAATGATGCACTAATAAAAGAACTTTGCAATGACCATACTATTGATGAAATGTGATAAATAAGCATTAAAATGTAGGGCCCAATGATCTAAAGGTCTCTAGCCTGGTGAGATTCTTTAAAGGGACATAAAACACTAAATAAATACTAGCTAGAATGGTGCATTCAAATAAAAGATTAGACTGAGAATAAAATGTAGATGTATTTTTAAAAGTTTCATTAGCTGTTTAAATACTGACATGATAAGTGTAAAGTTTTAGTGTCTATAAAACAATGGGAGTTGCCATGTTGTAACTTAGGTTACCTTCTCTGCTGTGGCCTATTAGCGACAGTTATAAATCGGTCACTAGAGTGTGCAGCCAATGGCTGGGTGGAATATGACAGTGTTCTGTACTTCAATTTATAACAGGAACTGAAAAGCTCACAATTTAAGAATGGCATTACAGGCAAAGAGGACAAAATAAATCATGAAAGTATATTGCAGAATATTTTTTCTATATATACGATGTATAATTTTATATTATCATCTCAAAGTGTTTAATGTCCCTTTAATAATGCTCATCAGTGGTGGAAATATCTAAAGCCACTTTTTACCATGAAAACAGGGTGCCTCGCTAAGGGACGTATACTGCATTTTCGAAAGAGGGAAGGAGATGCGTACATTACAAAAGTGCAGAATGAAAATCATAATTTAAAAATTATACAAAATAAATAATTAAACCATTCATGCAAAACAAATCAGGAAAAAATGTATTGTTAAGGTGCATCAAAAATTGTAACAAAATTGTTCACCAAAAATCCTATTTTATCAAAAACATAAAATATGTAAATAAATTGCACAGGAATAAATCATAATAAATATGCACAGCAGAAATCGTATTTTAAGTGCACTGGGTGAGCAAAAATCACTTAGAAATTTGTTCTTATAAATACAAAACGTAATTGTTTTTTCCTAAAATGGGCTGAACGTAGGCGTTCTTTAGTCATGTCTGAAATTGTCTCACTGTAATTCTGTAAACATTTACGCCCTATGGATCTCACTGTTTTTTCACGCAAATGAAAAGGTGTCAAGCTTTTATTAAAAAACTGAAAACACCAATTACTTGGAAAGGAAAACCTATGCATAGAAAATAACAGCATTTTTATGTTACAGTGCACTGAAAACAGAGTCATTTGATTTGTGTTAGGCGTAATATGAAAGTTTAAACATATGCTGGGTTCTCCCTGTGTACTTTGTTCTCCTTGCAAGTTTTTACATAGCAGAAAGCTCTCATTATTTCTATGGGAGACATCTCACCACTCACCGGGAGAGACCCTTTTTTAATAGAATTCCATTAGGGTTGCTCTTGTGAGTGATGGAGTGGAAAACCACGTCTAGACTGGCAATTTTTTTTTAGAATTTAACACAAAGGGGATGATTTATTATCTGTCGGACGGATATGATCCGGTGTAGAGGATCATGTCCACCCAACATCGCTGAATGCCAACAGCATACGCTGTCGGCATTTAACATTGCACAAGCAATGCAGATTTGCAGCCAATTGGCTGCTAGCAGGGAGTGTCAAGCAACTCAATCGATTGCTATCCGCCGCCTCAGAGGAGGCGTACGAGTTAAGGAGCAGCGGTCTTAAGACATGCTACTTCTGAACTTCTGTTTCCGGCTAGCCTGAAGGCCCTAGACTTAGCAGAGTAGAGATGCAGTTAGTATGGAGTTACAAACACATCACTATAGTCTTGTAATACTAACAAAGTATATATAAACTGCAGAGGCAAAAGGTGTCACTCAATAAGTTGTTTTATAACTACATCTGTAAAATATTTTATTGAAGAATTTAACAAATAAAGTACCCATACAACACTGTGAAGGTCTAGTCAATAACATTCCCTACAATCTATATACAGATAGCTGGAGTGAGGCAAACGTTTCTGTTCCTCACCGGGATGCATTTCCTTAAACAGCTCTCATAGGAAAGAGATCAAAGAATTTAACTTGTTATGTTCTCAAAAACCTTGCTTTCCGTAGACCATAACAGCGTCTAAGTACTTCAAAAGCAGCACTTCAACAAGTAAATAATTCCAAAATGTATCAGAGATCACATCCAGTCAGGCCCCCAACTATGATAGTAAAACAAAGAGGAAAAATTAAATTCCATTAAAATCTAGTCATTCAATGCATAACATCCTATTTATAAATTTCATATACAGACATTTATTGTGGACCAGAAATCTCACTTTCACAATCAAGAATAATATATTATATGGAATTATTTCAGTTCAATATTTTTTTACCTTTGTCAAAATATTAAATCTCTGTAGGGCTCTATTAAACATAAAATTCAGATTTAATTTGGAAATGGAGTAATTAACATGTATTGGATATTTGGGTACTGAATTGGGACTTTTACAACAGTTATGACTTGATTAAAAATAAACAACGCCCCCTGTGTACAATATTAATTATGCTCTCCATAGATTCAGAAGCTGTATATATGTACATGTGTGTGTGTGTGAGTGGGGATATATATATATATATATATATATATATATAACAACAATTAAAATTATGGGGAGGCGAAAAGTGAGTTTAAAATCCTCCACTAAATACAACATATAGAGAAAATAACTCATTGTGTAAACCATTTAATGCAAGTCTTCTGACTTGTTTAGATTTGTAAATGGTTTACACAATGAGTTATTTTCTCTCTCTATATATATATAAATATGGAAGTAGAAGATGTGTATAGGTATGGCGCTGGATATAGCCTAGTTGTAATTATAGGTATACTTGCCGCCTGGGAGTGACTATCCAGGTGATGAGGACCCCCAATACCCTATCACCATATAGAAGATAATTATGGGATCTAAATAATGTGGGGAGGGGAAAAAGACAAATACAAAACATATAAGGGAATATATAATATATATATGTGTGTGTATATAATAAAATGATGTAAATAATATTTTCTTTTGTGATTCAGATAGAGCATGCAATTTTCAGAAAAAAAGATAGAGCATGCAATTTTAAGCAACTTTCTAATTTACTCATATTATCAATGTTTCTTCGTTCTCTTGCTATCTTTATTTGAAAAATAATGTATATAAGCTTTTTTTTTGGTTCAGACCTCTGGACAGCACTTTTTTATTAGTGGATGAATTTATCCACCAATCTTCAAGGACAACCCAGGTTGTTCACTAAAAATGGGCCGGCATCTAAACTTACATTCTTGCATTTCAAATAAAGATACCAAGAGAATGAAGAAAATTTGATAATAGGAGTAAATTAGAAAGTTGCTTAAAATTTCATGCTCTATCTGAATCACGAAAGAAAAAATTTGGGTTCAGTGTCCCTTTACATAAATATTAAAAATTTAATTACAGTAGTTTAATTTAGATATGGAATTTTATAGTTGGGGCCAGAATTGTGAATTTGTTTAAAACAGATATTAGTGAGACAGATGTAGGAACCTAAAGATAAAATTACTTCTAAATTAATCTTACAAAGAAAAAAAAAAGTTGATTTCTAAATTATATTTACATATACATCTGTATTATTAATTACTTTAAAGTAATATCACTTTGTGTGTGTGTGTGAATGATTCCTAACAAGTTAAATTAAGTTAACTCTGTGGAATTTTGATTGGAATATTTACACTATGGGGCCGATTTATTAAGGGCCGAATGGCCACTGATGCCCCTGTGTCCACGTGAGCCTTCAGGCTTGCCGGAAAAAGCAGTTATGAAGCAGTGGTCTTAAGACCAGTGCTCCTTAACTGAACCTCTGCCTCTGAGGCTGCGGACATCAATCCGCCCGATCGTATACAATTGGGTTGATTGACACCCCCTGCTAGCAGCCGATTGGCCACAAATCTGTAGGGGGTGGCATTGCACAAGCAGTTCACCAGAACTGCTTGTGCAATGTTAAATGCCGACAGCGTATGCTGTCGGCATTCAGCGATGTTTGTTGGACATTATACGCTATAGCGTATCATGTCGGACAGACATCGATAAATAGGCTCCTATGATACAGATTACAAGCGGTGCACCATCAATATCTTGAGCCAGCGCTATAAACAAACAGAGCACAATCTAGTATTACAAGTGAATCATTAGAAAAAATTACCAGCGAGTGTTTAAATGAGCTGACATGCCTTTAGCAACCCCCCCTATACTTTCAGTAGATAGCGTTGCCTCGCTAAACATCTCTCATGATATTACATGTTGTGAGTTATAAAAAGTGCACCTACAGTATAGTTTTAGGGCCAAAATAAAAGTCCTTTAAAACACATATTAAAATGAAGTATCACACACATATATACACTCACCAGCCACTTCATTAGGTACACCTTACTAGTACCGGGTTGGACCCCCTTTTGTCTTCAGAACTGCCTTAATTCTTCGTGCCACAGATTCAACAAGGTGTTGTAAACATTCCTCAGAGATTTTGGTCCATATTGACATGATAGCATCACGCAGTTGCTGCAGATTTGCCGGCTGCACATCCATGATGCGAATCTCCTGTTCCACCATATCCCAGAGGGGCTCTATTGGATTGAGATCTGGTGACTGTGGAGGCCATTAGAGTGCAGTGAACTCATTGTCATGTTCAAGAAACCAGTTTGAGATGAATTGAGCTTTGTGACATGGTGCATTATCCTGCTGGAAGTAGACATCAGAAGGTGAGAACACTGTAGTCATAAAGGGATGGACATGGTCAGCAACAATACTCAGATAGGCAATGGCATTTAAACAATGATCAGTTGGTACTAAGGGGCCCAAAGTGTGCCAAGAAAATATCCCCTACACCGTTACACAACTGCCCCCAGCCTGAACCATTGATACAAGGCAGGATGGATCCATGCTTTCATGTTGTTTACACCAAATTCTGACCCTGAATGTTGCAGCTGAAATCAAGACTCATCAGTAGAGCCCAGTAGATCAGCAGATATACAGATATATATACACTTACCGGCCACTTTATTAGATACACCTTTTCAATTGCTCAGTAACACAAATTGCTAATCAGCCAATCACATGGCAGCAACTCAATGCATTTAGGCATCTAGATGTTGTGAAGATAACTTGCTGAAGTTCGAACCGAGCATCAGAATGGGGAAGAAAAGGTTTTTAAGTGACTTTGAACGTGCCATGTTTTTTTTGGAGCCAGACAGGCTGGTCTGACTATTTCAAAAATTGCTGATCTACTGGGATTTTCACACACAACCATCTCTAGGGTTTACATAGAATGGTCTAAAGAAGAGAAAATATCCAGTGAGCGGCAGTTGTGTGGATGAAAATGCCTTATTGATGTCAGAGGTCAGAAGAGAATAGGCAAACTGGTTTGAGATAATAGAAAGGCAACAGCAACTCAAATAACCACTCGTTACAATCAAGGTATGGAGAATACCATCTCTGAACGCACAACATATCAACCTTGAAGCAGATGGGCTACAGCAGTAGAAGACCACACCGGGTGCCACTCCTGTCACGTAAGAACAGGAAACTGAGGCAACAATTCGCACAGGCTCACCAAAATTGGACAATAGAAGATAGAAAAAATGTTGCCTGGTCTGATCAATCTCAATTTCAGCTGCGACATTCAAATGGTAGGGTCAGAATTTGACATAAACAACATGAAAGCATGGATCTATCCTGCCTTGTATCAATGGTTCAGGCTGGTGGTGGTGGTGGTGTAATGGTGTGGGGGATATTTTCTTGGCACACTTTGGGCCCCTTAGTACCAATTGAGCATAGTTTAAATGCCATGGCCTACCTGAGTATTGTTGCTGACCATGTCCATCTCTTTATGATTACAGTGTACCCATCTTCTGATGGCTACTTCCAGCAGGATAATGCACCATGTCACAAAGCTAAAATCATCTCAAACTGGTTTGTTGAGCAGGACAATGAGTTCACTGTACTCCATTGGCATCCACAGTCACCAGATCTCAATCCAATAAAGCACCTTTGGGATGTGGTCGAATGGGATGTGCAGCCGACAAATCTGCAGCAACATGATGCTATTATGTCAATATGGACCAAAATCTCTGAGGAATGTTTACAACACCTTGTTAAATGTATGTCACAAAGAATTAAGGCTGTTCTGAAGGCAAAAGGGGGTCCAACCCGGTATTAGCATGGTGTACCTAATAAAGTGGCCAGTGAGTGTGTATATATATAAACATATGTCAAAATTAATATTTCTTTTGTATTGAAAGAAATGTTTAAAAAAGTGTCACATGATACATGAGGAGTAGAAATAGACATAATTTTGTAATTTGTCAGAAGAAAATCTGCTACTCATTTGAAGTTCAGACTATGGGGTAGATTTATCAAGCTGCGGATGCTGCAATCTACCCCCAAAGTTTCAGGTCCGTCTGAAACTTAAGTTAAGAAGCAGCGGTCGTAAGATCGCTGCTCCTTAACTCATCCACCACCTCTGAGGTGGCAGACAGCAATCATCCTCATCGGATACGATTGGGGTGATTGACACCCCCTGCTAGTGGCTGATTGGCTGCAAATGTGCAGAGGGCAGCATTGCACAAGCATTTCACCAGAAATGCCTGTGCATTGTTAAATGCCGACAGGGTGTGCTGTCGGCATTTAGCGATGTCGAGCAGACATGATCTGCTACAGCTAGAGCGGATCATGTCCACCCGACATTTAATAAATCTAACTCTAAGTGCTATTGCATTGTTTTTTTATCGTACATAGATTCCAGAACATTGCCATGCAATCTCCATAAATATTTATAGTAAAATTGGTAAAACTTAAGAGCTCAGTGACTTTAAACTTGGAACTGCCATAGGATGCCACATTTGCCACAAGTCAGTTTGTGAAGTGTCTTCTTCACTTTATCTGCCTATGAAACTAATTGCTATTATTGTGAAATAGTAGCATATAGGAATAACAACAGCCCTGCCACAAAATGATAGACCAAGCAAACTCACATAGCAAGGTTGCTGAGGGCTGAGGTCTAGTGCATAAAAATCGCCTATCATAGGTTGCATCTCTCACTACAGAGTTCCAAATTGTCTTTGGAAGCAACATCAGCACAAGAACTGTGTTTTTGAGAGTTTCATGACATGGATTTCCATATCCAAGCTGCTGTAAATAAGCCTCACATCAACATTTGCAATACCAAGCATTGGCTGGAGTGGAGTAAAGCATGTTGTCGCTCAACTTTGAAGTAGTGGAAGCCTGTTTTTTGGAATGATAAATCACGCTTCACTATTTGTCAGTCTAATGGAAGATTTTATGTGTGGTGGATTCCATGACAATGCTGTCTACTGGAACATATAGGGGCCAATTTACCAAAGTGCGAGCGGACATGATACGATGTAGCACATCATGTCCGCCTCACATCGATAAATGCCGACAGCATACGCTGTCGGCATTAATCATTGCACAAGCCGTTCTTGTGAACTGCTTGCGCAATGCCGCCCCCTGCAGATTCACGGCCAATCGGATTGGGCAGATTGATGTCCGCGGACAAGTTATGGAGCAGCGGTCTTTAGACCGCTGCTTCATAACTGCTGTTTCTGGCGAGCCTGAAGGCTTGTGCGGAAACAGGGGCATCAAGCTCCATTCGGAGCTTGATAATTCGGCCCCATAGTATCTATTGTAAATGGTCTGGGGTTGTTTTCCAGGGTTTATGCTAGGCCCCTTAGTTCCAGTAAAGGGTCATATTAGTTCTATGGGATACAAAGGAATTTTAGACATTTGGGTGCATCCAACTTTGTCGAAAATTTTTTGGAGAGAGAGAGAGAGAAATACAGCAAATATGTAGAAAGTGAATAAAAAATGTGTAATGTCCCATTAGACAAAGATAAAAGATCATGTCCCTTTATGCTTTAAATACATCTACAATCTACCAACAAATGTGTGAATTTCCTCTATTCTGTATATATAGAGATATTACACTTGGGTCTTTTAAAACGTTTTTTTAAAAATAACAACAAAGCAGCCACTCAAAGTTACATGTTAATCACAATTATTAGAAGAGAAGGATTTGCCAGTCACTATAACAATGCAATTATTTATTTTCCAATGAAGGAAGGACTCTATTCACTATATAACTGAATTAGAACTGAATTATGTGTCTATCCAACCAATTTAACCCTTAGGCCAATATGTGTTTATTTCACTTATTGCATTGTTAATAGATTTTCTCCATTTGCGTGAGAGGTTGCAAATGATGTGTTGAGTCTTTTGTTATGCTAAAACATTTGCACCTATGGTCCATCTTTAAGGAGATAGCTTTAAAAACTGCTGGAGTACTTTCTACCTCTTGACAACATCCCAGCTGTAGACTAGCAATAGGAATCCTCCTGTGGCAATTTTAATTATCGGCCCTGGCGATACCATCAGTAAGTGTGTAATTACGTGTCAGTTTCCTGGCTGTTGGGTATGAAAAGTGGAACTAGTGAAAAAATGATTGTTGAAGCTGTTGACTGATATTTAAACAATTCAAAATGTGTAACTGGCAGTGTCATTAAACAGAGAGGGTCTGACCCCAGCTGTCAGTTACTTTTTTATGCAGATTTTTTTTTTTTGTGCTGTCTGTCAAAATGAACTTCATCGTCTGACATGGGACGGAAGAGGAAGCACAATATCTTGAGTACAGAAGTGCTCCTTTCCCTATAACTCCCACTGAGATGTTCTTTTTAGCCTAAATAAATACTACTGAAGAGACTGTAAATAAACCTTGGAAAATACAGGAAATTATATAGAGGTTTGCAGAGGAATAAAGATAGAATATCAAACAAAAATTTAACCTTAGAAAAACATGAATAAATTGAAATTCATTTCCATAAGCTTAATAAACAAATGGCCTAATTTCCATGTGTGTAAAGAAATTCAAGGGCTTGGTTGGAACTGGCTAAATTTGAATGAAATACTAATGGACAACAATCACATACGTAACTATTGCATAAAATTATTTATTGCTCCACTGAGTTTTTCTTTTTAAACCACCAAATACTACCACAATAATCAATTTGGAGTGTTTTTAATAAAAGCATAATATTGTTTATTATTAAGTTAAAAATATATAATTATTTTTGTATAAATTAAAACAATGCACAACAATGTTGTTAGTGCAATGGTGGCAAACACACGGCTAGATTACAAGTTTTGCTTTAGAGGCTATGCGGTGCTAACGAGCAGTTTATGCTCACCGCTCACTTACAGACAGCGCCGGTATTACGGGTTTTTACAAACCCGTCGTTAAAAGACAAGAAGTGAGCGCTGAGCAAAATTTTGCTCATTACCATACTCCAATACCAGCGCTGCTTAAGTCAGCGGTGAGCTGGTGTAACTTGCTTGTGCACAATTTCCCCATAGGAATCAACGGGGAGAGCCGGCTGAAAAAAAGTCTAACACCTGCAAAAAAGCAGTGTTTAGCTCCTAACGCAGCCCCATTGATTCCTATCGGGAAATAAAATTTATGTCTACACCCTAACATGAACCCCAAGTCTAAACACCCCTAATCTTACACTTATTAACCCCTAATCTGCCGCCCCCGACATCGCCGACACCTGCATTATATTATTAACCCCTAATCTGCCGCTCCGGACACCACTGCCACCTACATTATACTTATGAACCCCTAATCTGCTGCCCCCAACATTGCCGACATCTACATTATATTTATTAACCCCTAATCTGCCGCCTCCAAATGTCGGCGCAACCTACCTACACTTATTAACCCCTAATCTGCCGTCCCCAATGTCGCCGTCACTATAATAAACATATTAAACCCTAAACCTAAGTCTAACCTTTACCCTAACCCCCCCTAACTTAAATATAATTTAAATAAATCTAAATAAAATTACTATCATTAACTAAATAATTCCTATTTAAAACTAAATACTTACCTATAAATAAACTCTAAGCTAGCTACAATATAACTAATAATTACATTGTATCTAGTTTAGGGTTTATTTTTATTTTACAGGAAAGTTTGTATTTATTTTAACTAGGTAGAATAGTTACTAAATAGTTATTAACTATTTCATAAACTACCTAGCTAAAATAAATACAAAAGTACCTGTAACATAAAACCTAACCTAAGTTACACTAACACCTAACACTACACTATAATTAAATTAATTCCCTAAACTAAATACAATTAAATACAATTAAATAAAATTAGCTAAAGTACAAAAACAAACAAACACTAAATTACAGAAAATAATAAACAAATTACACGATTTTTAAACTAATTACACCTAATCTAATCCCCCTAACAAAATAAAAAAGCCCCCCCAAAATAAAAAAGCCCTACCCTTATAAATAGCCCTTAAAAGGGTCTTTTGCGGAGAATTGCCCCAGTAATCAGTAATCAGCTCTTTTACCTGTAAAAAAATTACAAATCCCCCCAACATTAAAACCCACCACCCACACAACCAACCTTACTCTAAAACCCACCCAATACCCCCTTAAAAAAAACTAACACTAACCCCTTGAAGATCACCTTACCGGGAGAAGTCTTCATCCAACCGGGCCGAAGTCCTCAACGAATCCGGCAGAAGTGGTCCTCCAGACGGGCAGAAGTGGTCCTCCAGATGGGCAGAAGTCTTCATCCAGACAGCATCTTCTATCTTCATCCACCCGGCGCGGAGCGGGTCCATCTTCAAGACATCCGACGCGGAGCATCCTCTTCTTTCCACCGCGACTGAAGAATGAAGGTTCCTTTAAGTGACGTCATCCAAGATGGCGTCCCTTCAATTCAGATTGGCTGATAGAATTCTATCAGCCAATCAGTATTAAGGTAGAGAAAATCCTATTGGCTGATGCAATCAGCCAATAGGATTAAGTTGGCATTCTATTGCTGATTGAATGAATAGAATGCCAGTTCAACTCTATTGGCTGATTGCATCAGCCAATATGATTTTTCCTACCTTAATTCCGATTGGCTGATAGAATTCTATCAGCCAATCAGAATCTAAGGGACGCCATCTTGGATGATGTCACTTAAAGGAACCTTCATTCTTCAGTCGCCGTGGAAAGAAGAGGATGCTCTGCATCGGATGTCTTGAAGATGGACCCGCTCCGCGCCAAAAGGATGAAGATAGAAGATGCCTTCTGGATGAAGACTTCTGCCCATCTGGAGGACCACTTCTGCCCGTCTGGAGGACCACTTCTGCCGGATTCGTTGAGGACTTCGGCCCGGTTGGATGAAGACTTCTCCCGGTAAGGTGATCTTCAAAGGGTTACTGTTAGATTTTTTTTAAGGGGGTATTGGGTGGGTTTTGGAGTAGGGTTGGTTGTGTGGGTGGTGGGTCTTAAGGCTATTCCAAAGGGCCAATTCATTAGAGTTAAGAGAATTTGCTCTAATGAAACTTTATATGACAAACAAAGTCAGGATCTCTGCAATAGACTTCCTGACTGGGTCTATAGTGATAAACTTTTGTCCAATACTAGACAGGTTGTGGACAGCATTCCACGTGATTTTTTACTACAATATAAAATGGGAGTTAGTAGTTCTCATAGTAATAAGAATGCATCAGATAAAATTGTATTTAGTACCCCATATAGTCTAGAGTATAAAAAGATTTGTGACATTGTGCGAGAAAGTCTCCCCATTCTACAAACTGATCCGGTTTAGGAGAAAGTTATCACGGATGGTGTTAGATTTGTATCTAGGAAAGCAAAAAGTATACAAAATTATGTAGCACCTTCTTTTTTACTTGAGGTGAAAAAACATTCCTGGTTACCATCTAGAGTAGGTTGTTTTAATGTAGAGGCACACGGTGTATAACTTGCAATCATATCACAGAAGGAAATGTTTTCTTTTCAAATAATACAGGGAAGCAATATACAATTAAATATAATTTGAATTGCAATTCTACACATGTGGTATACCTTATGACATGTAAAGGCTGCCAAATACAGTATTTAGGCAAAACTAAAAGGAGGTTGAGAGATAGAGAATTAGAGCATATTAGAGATATAAATGACCCTGATGTGTTTACTTCTGTGGCCTCTCATTTTAAATGTGAACATCAGGGATATTCTACTTTAGCTTTTTTCCAAGCAATTGACCATGTCCCCTTTTCAAAAAGAGGGGGGACAGGGAATATTATCTGAGTAAAAAGGAAGTTAGATGGATTTTTAATATGAACACCAGGTTCCCACTTGGCCTCAACATTGAGGTGGATGTCAATCTGTTTGTGTAAAATATCTATCTTCATTGTACCTATTCTGATGCCTTAAATAGTGCATACATAGGCTATTTAGCAGTTCCTGTAATTTATAAATATTTATGGTTTAAGTAACTATGTATGTTTGTTCAAATTGAAGTTTAAAAATGATTTGTTGTATTATGTTTATAACATTATTATTATTCTCAATACTATAAGCATTGACACTAGGATGCATTTTTGAAGTAATACATTACTGCTGTGTCACTGTTCTAAGCAGCCTTTGTTTAGGGGTTACATTTTCAAACTATGTGATGACTAACCGGTGTTGTTACCTATGTGGCTCCCCTTTAAATAGGCTGACAGGCTGAAAGTTACCTCAAGCAGTGAACAAGTGAGGCAGTCCCTCACGAAACGCGTATGTTTCTCTCTGTCCTGTATACCATTCGGCTTTGATCCGTTTGATCCGTCGGCTTTTTTTCTGTATGCCTTTTGTTTTTAGCACATAAGTATACCTATTGAAAATTAATTTTCCTTTATAATTACCTCTGTCCTTCAAGTGTGCTGGTTTTGCCGGACGGTTAGCCGGATCATCTACAGTTTCTTATTGCAGTTTACTGACGTTGTTGGACCGAGACGTCTGATTTTGGCTCCTGTCTGCACCCATAGGAATGTGAACGTGTGCACGCGCTGAAGATACGCTGGATGAGGCGCAGAAGAAGCCCGTCTACACACAGCCTGGGGGTAAGCACCGCTTGCTTTGCATTTGGTGGGTTTTAAAATTGAGGGGATTAGTAATTTTTTTACAGGTAAATGAGCTGATTACTTTGGGGCAAGGCCCCGCAAAAGGCCCTTTTAAGGGCTATTTGTAATTTAGTGTAGGGTAGGCCTTTTTTAATCTGGGGGGCTTTTTTTTGTTAGAGGGATTAGATTAGGTGTAATTAGTTTAAAAATCTTGTAATTTGTTTATTATTTTCTGTAATTTAGTGTTTGTTTGTTTTTGTACTTTAGCTAATTTTATTTAATTTTATTTAATTGTATTAAATTGTATTTAGTTTAGGGAATTAATTTAATTATAGTGTAGTGTTAGGTGTTAGTGTAACTTAGGTTAGGTTTTAGCTAGGTACAATGTAACTATTAGGTATATTGTAGCTAGCTTAGGGTTTATTTTACAGGTAAGTATTTAGTTTTAAATAGGAATAATATAGTTAATTATAGTAATTTTATTTAGATTTATTTAAATTATATTTAAGTTAGGGTTAGACTTAGATTTAGGTGTTAATAACTTTAGTATAGTGGCGGCGACGTTGGGGACGGCAGATTACGGGTTAATAAATATAGGTAGGTGTCGGCGATGTTAGGGACGGTAGATTAGGGGTAAATATTATTTAACTAATGTTTGCGAGGCGGGAGTGCGGCGGTTTAGGGGTTAATATATTTATTATAGTGGCGGCGATGTCTGGTTCGGCAGATTAGGAGTTATAAATTTTATTTTAGTGTTTGCAATGTGGGAGGGCCTCGGTTTAGGGGTTAATAGGTAGTTTATGGGTGTTAGTGTACTTTTTAGCACTTTAGTTAAGAGTTTTATGCTACGGGGTTGTAGTGTAAAACTCTTAACTACTGACTTTAAAATGCGGTACCAGTGTTGACAGGAGAGGGTTTACCGCTCACGTTTTGGCAGACTCGTAATACCGGCGCTATGTAAGTCCCATTGAAAAAAGAGGATACGCAATTTACGTAAGTGGATTTGCGGTATTTCCAAGTCTGGCCAAAAAAGTGAGCGGTAGACCTGTACCTGCAAGACTCGTAATACCAGCGGGCGCTAAAAAGCAGTGTAGGGACCGGCCAACGCTGCTTTTTAAGCCTAACGCAAAACTCGTAATCTAGGTGACAGTTTGTAAAGTCCTTTATATAAATTACCAATCCCTATAGGATTTTTTCCTTGTGTTTTAGCTCCTATAATGATACAGTTTGAGAACATTAATCAAAAATAAAATTTGCCAACTATGCATTGAAAACACATTGAATAATTAGTGTGTGCAGATTTATGACATTTTGATATCCAGTAAAAATAGCCAAAAGCTATTGCAGCTGTTAACATGCCGATAATTATTAAACTATAGATTAAGATTAACCCCCAAAGTTATATGCAAGCAATAGTGCAATAAAATGCTCTAACACATTAAAGTATTTTCTTTTTGCGATTGTATGTCCCTTTAAGTATTTTTTTTACATAAAATAGCTGTGGTACATGTTGAGTGGGCATTATTTTATTCTGAATGGCTGAACCATAATAAAAGCTACATAAAAAAATCGGAGCCCTGTGTCTCTTTAATGTATAGCTTTTTAAAACTCAAATTCAATCTAATGGCAACAGCATTACCCAAGAGACGCATGGGGAATATTGACCTTCTCAATATATTGCATCACATTCATTGTAAAATATTTTAATAAATAAAATAAAATTTGCCTTGAAATTAAAAACTTACATATATTTCTTCTTTCAAGGACAGTAATGCAGGAGTGCATAGACTCTACAGTAATGCTGGCTGTATTAATTGTGGTAGTACCTTCACACTTGAAAGTAATAAATAGGAACATATTAAAGTCTCAGAGGATTAATTTGTAGTAATATTTTATCAGCTGTGAAAAGGGCAATTTTTTTTACATATCGAAACTTAAGAGGAAGCCCTATTAGAATTTCATTGGAAAACAAATTCTGCATATATTTCATAGCAGCGGCTTTAAAATTACGCATGCAAATGGGAGAATATGTAAGTCTGGGGAAATGAGAGGAGAACCAAGGAATATATTTTTATAACTGTACATTTAAAATATTCCTGTCCTGTTTATAACAATCTTCATATCATGGGGAACAATAGCACAGGCCAATTTAATCACCTAATCTGACACAGTTTAAAGATCCCATTTTCAGGCATTTTTAACAGACATTAAAGACATATTTTCTTAGTTACATTTAAAAATGGGCATAAAAAGTGTTGCATTTTATATTCTAATAAAAAAATGTTTTTCTATTCTAAAAATACTGTCCCCCCTACCAGCCAATGAGCATGTATACTGAAGTCTCAAACATGCATTACCGGCTAGATTCAATATATAGTTTGTGTGTGTTTTTTCATGTTCAATGTATTTTTTTAATTCTTGTGAAGTTGCCAAATGAGTTTGTTATAAAGGCAAAATCATGTTAAGCTTTGCTGGCACATAAAATAAACTATTGCTCATTAATAGAAACACAGTAAATGGAAATGTTTGTGAGCATAAAAAAAAATAGTTTCACTGGATACAATGAACTTTGTCCCTGAAACTTCACTGACAGAACAAAGCTAACCATAAGGGTTATGGGTATTTTGGGAGTGATTGGGATTTTTTTTATGTAAACCATACATGCAGAATTTACAAGACTCCATTTCAGATTCTTGCCATATGGCTAGCACAAACATTGGATTAGCGGTGAATACATCACCGCTTGAAAAAAAACCTTCTTCAAAGTGGGTTGGCAGTGGTGGGTCGACAGTAACAAACTGTGGAGCATATTTCATCCTTTCAGGAGCAAAATAAACAGGATTTTATATGTCTCTTTCAAACAGGCATGGTTTATTATCACTTTAACAATGGATCTTGTTCTATGCAAGATAGATGCAACTCCAGTTAATATAGCAGAGCTGAATTTGTAACTCTGATGGGAGGCTGAGGTACAAATATCTTCATATCTCTCTATTTTTGAGTTGTGATGTTGCATCACGTTTTTTTCTATCAGATATTAGTTTCACTAATGGGTTTTATTAAATCTAGTCTATTGTGTATGAAAGGTAAACTTCATTCTCCTTTATACCTTTAACATTTAATTAAATAATAGTGTATAATGTTTGATCTAATACCTTTAAAACCAACATTAATTATGCAGTGCTGCTATTGTATGCTGTACAAAAAGCTATTTATCAAAGACAGCAACACTAACTAGCTGTCTTTCTCATATCTCATCTTGGATGTCCTCTCACTACCTTAAGCTAAATCTCTCCAAAAATTAACTCCTTATTTTACCCCTTCTTCCAATATCTCCACCCCCAAATTTTCTATAACTGATGATAATTCCATCATTACCCCTACCCCACATGCCCAATGTCTTGGGGTCATACTTGACTCGGACCTTTCCTTCACTCCTCACATTCAGTCCTTGGCTAAAGCCTGCCGCTTCCACCTTAAAATCATCTCTAAAATTAGACATTTCCTTACACAAGACACAACTAAGATTTGAATCCACTCTCTCATCCTTTCCCACCTCGACTACTGCAACTCCGTCCTCTCTGGTCTACCTAGCTGCCGCATAACTCCTTTACAATCCATTATGAATGCCTCTGCCAGGCTCATCTTCCTTACACGTCACTCTTCATCTGCTGCACCTCTCTGCCAATCCCTTCATTGGCTTCCTCTTGCCTCTAGGATTAAACACAAAATCCTCACTCTGACATACAAAGCCCTCAACTGCACTGCTCCCCCCTACATTTCATAACTTGTCTCCCGATACTCTCCCTCCCATCCCCTTCGATCTGATCACAATCTCCTCCTCTCCTCCTCTCTTGTTACTTCCTCACATTCCTGTTTACAGGATTTCTCCAGACTGGCCCCCATCTTGTGGAACTCCCTGCCTCGCTCCACAAGACTCTCCCCTAGTTTTAACAGCTTTAAGCACTCCCTAAATACTCTACTATTCAGGGATGCATACAACCAACACTAACCTTTCCTAACTCCATTGCTTTCCCCTTAGAATGTAAGCCTATGAGCCCAGCTCTTTGTAGATCGCCTTTATAAGAGCCGACTACAACAGTGCAACTCTTGGCAGGGCCCTCTACCCACTTGATCCCAACAAAAGTTATCCTGTATACTGACTATGTTTACAGTGCTGCGGAATCTGTTGGCACTCTACAAATACCTGATAATAATAATAACATTAAAACAAAATAAAGTGCATTGTTACACACACAACAAACATGAACTCCCTGCCAAATGTGTCTAGAGTCACATGGCTGCACCTCACTGAGGAGATCCAGAGAAGGGCAAAACGATTAACTGGGGTTGCTATGTTCCTTTTTTGGAGAATTGCCTGGTATTACTTCAGGAAAGGATACTTTATGGGAATACTTCAGGAAAGGATACTTCCAGATGACTACCTGTCAAAGAAGAATCTACTGAAGCATTATTTGTTCCTGATACACAAACATACCAATCTGCCCTATTGTTGCAGGAAGCAATAGGTGCTTGCATTTTGTACACTTCCGCCATGTATATTATAATCATATTGTGTAAAAACAAGATTATGAAATCATTTACAGCATTGTTGCAAACACTTTAGTCATATAGTGCTGAAGACACGTGCACACTCCTTAATCTACCTCAATATGCTCTCTTGGAAAGGAGCTAAGGATACAAAGAGAATTTATTGCAATTTATGATGGAAATACATAGGAAAGTTTTTAATTATTTTTTAATTACACACCCTTTTTAAACTTTGGTAGTTTCATTTTAACTTCTTTTCCCCTTTAATGAAAACTACACCAAGCACAGAAAAACTTTGTTACAACAAAAGCATTGGTTTCATCTTTGGAAAAATGTACTTTTTGTTTTCTAGAAAGTGTTGATGATAAAATACATGAGGCGATCAATGATAAATTGCATATGATATCACTAATTAAATAAATTATTTAAACATGTCATGGCCCATTGCAAAGACTGCGCCAGACTTTTTTATAATGGACTTAGTAGAAGTAGAAACACATGGATAAAGTAGGAGTAAACATTAATTTCCTGACAATAAATGTTACATACTGTATATATATACACACGTATTTAGTCATCTCTCTCTCTCTCTCTTTACCATATCCCTTTTAACCCTTATATTTAAATGTTATTAATATTTATATGTGTTTTTCATGTGTTTGGTGATTTTATTTTTAGCTCTTAGGGGCCGCTGTCGGCATTTATTATTGCACAAGCATTTTGTGTGAAATGCTTGTGCAATGCCGCCCCCTGCACATTAGCGGCCAATCGGCCTCTAGCAGGGTGTGTCAATCATCCCGATCATATCTGATCGGGATGATTGCTATCCGCCACCTCAGAGGTGGTGGATAAGTTAATGAGCAGCGGTCTTTCAACCGCTGCGTCTCAACTTTTGTTTCCGGTGAGCCTGAAGGCTCACACGGAAACTGCTGCATTCGCAGCTTAATAATTCAGCTCCTTACACTTTACGCTAGGTCTTCAGGCGCACTAATCAGTTAAGCGCAAATTTTATTTTTGCGCTTGAGCAAAACCGTATCCTTTCAACTTGTAATATGTACGCTAATTGGCGCAGCCACGATATTACTTGTAGTGTCTCATGCTATCATTAGTGTGCCACTTGTAATCTAGCCCATAGTGAGTAGTGATATTTATCTTTAAAAAATGCAACATTCAATCTTACATTTTTATGGCTTTTTGCTATTGCTCTGCTCATATGCATAGACCAGGGCCCAAGGTCACACTGCCTGTCGACCCCTTAATGGTAACTAGAAATGCATATTTCTATTGCACATCAATCTGACAGTGACCATTAAAACATGGTCACTTTAAGATTTTAATGTGGATGCGCTGCTATTATGTGCATGCACATTGGCAAAGTTTATTATTGGTGGTAATATTTTTTTAAATAGCCTTTCCTGTACTGCATAGGCATATCTAGAGGTGGGACATGGTTGGGTAGCGCATGACTGGGGCAGGGTGAAGTGAGTCCTTAATCTATTTTTTTCCACAAGGGTTATCAACCCACCCTTATTTCTAATATACTTTACTTCTACCTTGTGGCATAATAGTCCTGCATTAGTTATCATTGTACTGATTACTCCATCTTTACAAATAAAAATTATTTCTCTTTTCCTCTACTATTTTTTCCAGTTTTGATCATTGAATGAAAAACCGCAGCTCAGTTAAAGTATGTTGGTGATATTTAAAAGGCTAAATAAATGCAACGTGTCTTTTATTGTCCTCTTCCATTTTGTAGAACGTATCTCTTAACATCTGGCTCATTTGCAATTATTTAGCTATTGACCCCACAAAATGACTAATTTAAACTCTGGTACAGTTTCACATTGATTATTGTATCTCAATGCTGGGCGAATTGCCAGACTTAGATTTACGTCCCTTCCAGTTGATCCTACACTCAGCGGGTTGTCTGATTAATTAGTTACAAAAGTTTTCATATACCACTTAATAGTTAAATACTCTTCATTGGCTCCTGAATTAAATGTAAAATTTACACTTTCCATTTCATTACCTATAAAAACATGATGGCAATGCCTTTTACTAATAGAAACATTGTTCAATTTTACGTCAACTACAGAAATGTTTTTGTTCTAGAACATTCAATAGTAAATTTGCTTTTAGTTTATTGGTTATACATATGTATATGGTTAAAAAAACATACACTAGACCCCCTGGTGTGATGGGTAAATCAATTTTAATGTAGTCTTAAAAAAGTGATTGCTTAAAAGGACAGTAAACACATAATTACAACACATTTCTGTTCTAATGATATAGAATTATTATTATTATCAGGTATTTGTAGAGCGCTAACAGGTTCCGCAGCGCTATGAACATAGGTGGTATATAAAAGCAATTATAACATATCAAATTAGTCTAAATATTTTTAAACAAAATAACATCTTGTTTGCTGCAACAGTTTTTCAGTAGTCAAAGTCTAAATACCATTTGCTTATTTTGAGACAATCTAGGCTTGAGTCTGCAGATAGGATGCAGATAGGATGATTAGTCAGTCATAATCAGGTAGATTACAAGTTGTGCGTTCGTGTTTTAACGCTGAAAAAATGGCCATTTCAGCGTTAAAAAAAGCAACACGGCCATTACAAGTCTTTTCGGTATAGCTGTACAGCAAGCCTTTTAGCCTGTAACGCAACGTCAGTCCCGCACTCAAAAAAATGACGTTTTTGCATGGGACTTCCATAGCGCTGCCATTACGGGTTTTGTGGTGAGGCTAAAAAGCTTGCGTTACACCCTATAACGACAAGTTCTGTACCGCCATCTGAGAGAAGTAGTTATGACTTTTACGCAACATAAAACTCATAACTAAAGTGTTACAAAGTACACTAACACCCATAAACTACCTTTTAACCCCTAAACCGAGGACCTCCTGCATCGCTAACACTAAATTAAATTTATTAACCCCTATTCTGCTGCTCCCCGACATCGTCACCACTATAATAAAGTTATTAACCCCTATTTCCCCACACCCCAACATCGCCCACACTATAATAAAAATATTAACCCCTATTCCGCCGCTCCCCGACATCGCCGCCACTAAATAAAGCTATTAACCCCTAAACCTCTGGCCTCCCACATCAGTACCACTAAATAAACCTATTAACCCCTAAACCGCCAGCCCCTCTTATTGCAACAACCTAAATTAAACTATTAACCCCTAAACCTAACCCTATACCTAACCCTAACCATAACCCTAACACCCCTAACTTTAACATAATTAAAATACAGCTAAATTAAAGTTACAATTATTAACTAAATAATACCTATTTAAAACTAAATTCATACTTACCTGTGAAATAAAACCTAATCTAGCTACAATATAACTAATAGTTATATTGTAACTAGCTTAGGTTTTATTTTTATTTTACAGGTAAGTTTGTATTTATTTTAACTAGGTAGAATAGTTATTAAATAGTTATTAACTATTTACTAACTACCTAGCTAAAATAAATACAAACTTACCTGTGAAATAAAACCTAAGCTGCCTTACACTAAAACCTAACATTACAAAATAAAAAACCTACCATTACAAAAAATAAAAACACTAAAATTACAAAAAATAACAAATGAAATTATCCAAAACAAAAAAAATTATTCCTATTCTAATACCCTGTTTAAAAAAAAAAAAAAAAAACACCCCAAAATAAAAAACCCTAATCTATAATAAACTACCAAGGGCCCTTAAAAGGGCCTTTTGTAGGGCATTGCCCTAAAATAATCATCTCTTTTTCTACAAAAGAAAAACATACACCCCCTAACAGTATACAACCCCCCACCCCCCAGACCCACAAAATAAAAATAAAGTAAAACCTCAAGGGCAACCATATCGCACGTACAAGTTGGCTTTTCTAAAACTTGTAATGGCAGCGCTATGGAGGGTGAAATAACGCAACTTTTGTTGCGTTCGTTAAATACCCTCTATAGCACAAAACTTGTAATCTAGGTGAATGTTAGTAAACATTTGCCTAGATTACGAGTCTTGCATTAACTTTAAAAAGCAGCGTTGAGCGGTCCCAACGCTGCTTTTTAACATCCGCTGGTATTACGAGTCTGGCAGGTACAGGTGTACCGCTCACTTTTTTTCCGCGACTCGAGCATACCGCAAATCCCCTTACGTCATTTGTGTATCCTATCTTTTTAATGGGATTTTCCTAACGCCGGTATTACGAGTCTTGGAGAAAGTGAGCGGTACAGCCTCTCCTGTCAAGACTGATACCGCATTTAAAAGTCAGTAGTTTAGAGTTTTATGGGCTAACGCCAGAACATAAAACTCTTAATTAAAGTTAATATACTTAGTTAAAGTATATTAACACCCATAAACTACCTATTAACCCCTAAACCGAGGCCCCCCCACATTGCAAACACTTAAATAAAGTTTTTAACCCCTAATCTGCCGACCGGACATTGCCGCCACTTCAAAAAATATGTTAACCCCTAAACTACACTCCCGCCTCGCAAACACTAGTTAATTATTAACCCCTAATTTGCTGTCCCTAACATCGCTGACACCTACCTACATTTATTAACCCCTAATCTGACGCCCACAACATCGCCGCCACTATATTAAAGTTATTAACCCCTAAACCTAAGTCTAACCCTAACACCCCCCTAACTTAAATATAATTTAAATAAAACGAAATAAAATTACTACAATTAAATAAATAATTCCTATTTAAAACTAAATACTTACCTATAAAATAAACCCTAAAATAGCTACAATATAACTAATAGTTACATTGTAGCTAGCTTAGAGTTTATTTTTATTTTTATTTTACAGGCAAGTTTGTATTTATTTTAACTAGGTACAATAGTTATTAAATAGTTATTAACTATTTAATAACTACCTAGTTAAAATAAAAACAAATTTACCTGTAAAATAAACCCTAACCTAAATTACAATTACACCTAACACTACACTATCATTAAAATAATTTCCTAAATTAACTACAATTAATTTAAATAAACTAAAGTAAGGAAAAAAATAAACACTAAATTACAGAAAATAATAAAATAATTACAAGAATTTTAAACTAATTACACCTAATCTAATCCGCTAATAAAATAAAAAAGCCACCCAAAATGATAAAAATCCCTACCCTATACTAAATTACAAATAGCCCTTAAAAGGGCCTTTTGCGGGGGAATTCCCCAAAGTAATCAGCTCTTTTACCTGTAAAAAAAAAAATACAATACCCCCCCAACATTAAAACCCACCACCCACACACCCAACCCTACTCTAAAACCCACTCAATCCCCCCTTAATAAAACCTAACACTAACCCCTTGAAGATCACCCTACTTTGAGACGTCTTCACCCAGCCGGGCACAAGTGGTCCTCCAGAGGGGCAGAAGTCTTCATCAAGGTGGCATCTTCTATCTTCATCCATTCGGAGCGGGTCCATCTTCAAGCCAGCCAACACGGAGCAACTTCTTCTTCTGACGACTCCCGACGAATGAAGGTTCCTTTAAATGACGTCATCCAATATGGCGTACCTTCAATTCAGATTGGCTGATAGGATTCTATCAGCCAATCGGAATTAAGGTAGGAAAAATCCTATTGGCTGATCCAATCAGCCAATAGAATTGAAGTTCAATCCTATTGGCTGATCCAATCAGCCAATAGGATTGAGCTTGCATTCTATTAACTGTTCCAATCAGCCAATAGAATGCAAGCTCAATTCTATATATATAGAAGATGCCGCCTTGATGAAGACTTCTGCCCGTCTGGAGGTCCTCTTCTGCCCGGATTGGATGAAGACTTCTGCCCCTCTGGAGGACCATTTGTGCCCGGCTGGGTGAAGATGTCTCAAGGTAGGGTGATCTTCAAGTGGTTAGTGTTAGTTTTTATTAAGGGGGGATTGGGTGGGTTTTAGAGTAGGGATGGGTGTGTGGGTGGTGGGTTTTAATGTTGGGGGGGGGTTATTGTATTTTTTTTTACAGGTAAAAGAGCTGATTACTTTGGGGCAATGCCCCGCAAAAAGCCCTTTTAAGGGCTATTTGTAATTTAGTATAGGGTAGGGATTTTTATTATTTTGGGGGGCTTTTTATTTTATTAGGGGGATTAGATTAGGTGTAATTAGTTTAAAATTCTTGTAATTATTTTATTATTTGCTGTAATTTAGTGTTTATTTTTTTTCGTACTTTAGTTTATTTAATTTAATTGTAGTTAATTGTAGTTAATTTAGGAAATTATTTTATTGATAGTGTAGTGTTAGGCGTAATTGTAATTTAGGTTAGGGTTTATTTTACAGGTAAATTTGTTTTTATTTTAACTAGTAAGTTATTAAATAGTTACTAATCTACCTAGTTAAAATAAATACAAACTTGCCTGTAAAATAAATATAAACCCTAAGCTAGATACAAATGTAACTATTAGTTATATTGTATCTATCTTATGGTTTATTTTATAGGTAAGTATTTAGTTTTAAATAGGAATAATTTATTTAATTGTAGTTATTTTATTTAGCTTTATTTCAATTAAATTTAAGTTAGGGGGGTGTTAGGGTTAGGGTTAGACTTAGGTTTAGGTGTTAATAACTTTATCATAGTGGCTGGCGGCGACGTTGGTGGCGGCAGATTAGGGGTTAATAAATGTAGTTAGGTTACGGCGACGTTGGGGGGCAGATTAGGGGTTAACAACTATAATGTAGGTGGCGGCGATGTTGGGGGCAGCAGATTAGGGGTTCATAGGGATAATGTAGGTGGAGGCGGTGTCCGGAGCGGCAAATTAGTGGTTAATAATAAAATGCAGATGTCGGTGATGTTGGGGGCGGCAGATTAGGGGTTAATAAGTGTAATATTAGGGGTGTTTAGACTCGGGGTTCATGTTAGAGTGTTAGGTGTAGACATAAATTGTCTTTCCCTATAGGAATCAATGGGGCTGCGTTAGGAGCTGAACGCTGCTTTTTTGCAGGTGTCAGGTTTTTTTACAGCCAATTCTGCCCCATTGTTTCTTATGGGGAATTCGTGCACAAGCACGTTTAGCCAGCTCACCGCTACCGTAAGCAGTGCTGGTATTACTGTGAGATGTGGAGCTAAATTTTGCTCTTCGCTCACTTTTTAGAGGCTAACGCCGGGTTGAAAAAAACCTGTAATACCAGCGTTGTTTGTAGGTGAGCGGTGAGCATAAACTAAGCGTTAGCACCGCACCCCTGTTAACGAAAAACTCGTAATCTAGGTGATTGTTTTGCAGTTGTTATCAGTTAAAACCAATTAGGGAAATATATCTACCTGTGTTAGCCATGAGAAATGAGCAGGGTGCATTTCAAGTTTGGCAAATTTGAAAATCCCTAATTTTCAGAGCTAAATTAAATAAAAATAGGGCAAAACAAATATGAAAATACATTGCAAAGTTGTTTCACTACGCATAACTTAAAGGGTCATGAAACCCAAAATATTTCTTTCATGATTCAGGTTGAGAATACATTTTAAACAACATTTCAATTTACTTCTATTATCTAATTTGCTTCATTCTTTAGATATCCCTTGTTGAAGAAATAGCAATGCACATGGGTGAGCCAATCACACGAAGCATCTATGTGCTGCCACCAATCAGCAGATACTAAGCATATCTAGATATGCTTTTCAACCAAGTATATCACGAGAATGAAGCAAATGAGATAACACAAGTAAATTAGAAAACTGTTTAAAATAGCATGCTCTTTCTAAAGCATGAAAGAAAGTTTTTGGCTAGAATGTCCCTTTAACATTTTATATAAAAATGTAATTGTTTATTGTTCCTTTATCATGTTTTATGCACATCAAGAAAAAAGCAAGGAATAATTCTTAAGGTCCCTCAAGTAACAAAAACATTTTATTTAGGTGCTATATTATATTAAGGACAAAACTGATATGTGCAACATAGTGGCTTAACTAAATGGAAACTTGAAACTTCTAATGGATTATAATTAAATAGAAAATTGTATTTATTTTCATCCTTTTACACATGCTATTTTTTAATAACATCATTTGTTTCTTTTCTTTTTTCTTTTTTTAATATTATTCTTATTTTCTATCCTGTTTTTTTTTTTTTAACCACATCTCAAAGACAGCAAAATATTGAACATTTTTTTTTTCTGCATCATAAATAGTTAATGATGACTTAGTACACGGATGGGAGCACATATTATGCTATCACACGTTAGTCTTTTTATAGACGACGTTACATGTTGTGTGCAGGACTTAGTGACAAACTGGTAGCAAACTGAGCTGTCATGTAGATACAGGAGCTTTCCAACATTCATTGAGTTTTATGCCTCAGGCAGTTTAAGGCTTTTTCATGTAGGTGCTAATACTGTATATTTCAAGTGTAGGAGCATCTCATACTGATTAGCTAGGAAGCTATATTATTTAAAATCCTGCTTTCCCTTTAGAAATGTGCTTGTATAAACAGTAAAACAGTTGTTCTTTATAAGAATAGCATTCATTTGGTAAAGACAAAAGTTTTAACTTTCAAGTGATGTCATTTTTAAGTTCAACCATGATATTTTTTTGTGTGTAATAAATAAAAAAATAAAAACTTCAATAAGATATTTTTTAAATAAAAAAAATATTCTTTATTTAAAACAAATGATATATGATAAAAAGAAGAAACTATTGTTTATATATCAGTGTTATGCAAAGGAATCAAATATTTTATTGCTGTTTTGTTTTGCCTAGTCCTTAATATTGAATTCTTTGCAATATTTTAGTCATGGATCGTATAAAACACGAAACAAAACAAAGATTATACAATGCACTTTCACTGTCCATTCTGGTCACTTTTCGCTAAAAATATATTTTTCTATCCGACTCCTGCAGACCTCATAACTTTGCCATGTAACATACTACACAGTGATTGATTGATTGGTCAGATTAGGAGATTAGCTCACCATAATTAGTGATAAAAAAGGAGTTAAGATAAACGTTTTCAAGTGATTTAGGAAAACAAGGATAATTTTTCTAACAAAATGACAATGCTTACATTAAAGGGATATGAACCCCATAAATGTTCTTTTGTGATTCAGGCAGTGCATACGATTTAAAAAATAAAATAAAAAATCCAGTTTAATTTTAATATAGAATTCTTTGTTGAAGAGATACCTAGGTAGGGCTCTTGCAAATGGATACAATTCATGCAAAACTGCTGCCACATAGTGCACCAGATAAGTGCATGCTCCTAAGCTTTACAACCCTGCTTTTAGTAAAAAGATCCAAAGAAAATAAAGGAAATTTGATAATAGAAGTAAATGTGCTGTCTAAAATCATATTAGATGTAGAAAGTATTTTTGCTTTCATGTGAGTGAAATTCTGGGGTGCGCTGACATCTGTCTGTCACATAGCAGGGTGCACTAAATCCATCACATAATATTCTTCTATGGGGGAAATAAAAACTCATGTTGGCTATCACTCCAGCTTTAAATCTCTGCTCAAATAGTGGAGTTCTGCACTTAGATATTAACTATGGAGTCGATGTAATATTTAAAGGGATAGTCAAGTCAAAAATAAATTTTCATGATTCAAATAGGGCATGTAATTTTAAACAACTTTCCAATTTACATTTATCACCAATTTTGCGTTGTTCTCTTGGTATTCTTAGTTGAAAGCTAAACCTAGGAGGTTCATATGCTAATTTCTTAGACCTTGAAGACCACCTCTGCATTAGGCAGTTTTTCACCACTAGAGGGCGTTAGTTCATATAGATAACATTGAGCTCATGCATGTGAATTTACCGAGGAGTGAGCACTGATTGGCTAAAATGCAAGTCTGTCAAAAGAAGTAAAAAAAGGGAACAGTCTGCAGAGGCTTAGATACAAGGTAATCACAGAGGTAAAATGTGTATTAATATAACTGTGCTGGTTATGCAAAACTAAGGAATGTGTAATTAAGGGATTATCTATCTTTTAAAACAACACACATTTTGGTGTTAACTGTCCCTTTAAACCCTTGACGACAGCTGATGTAACCTGTATCTCGGTTACCATTTTATAAAGGGGTTAAATACCGCATGGCATGTTAATCCCTTATGACATGCAACATAATTAATGGATTAAAACACTGCACACACACACTCACACATATCTATATACACACACACACACACATATATATATATATAGACACAAACACACACAGAAATATACACACACACACACACATATATATATATATACACACACACACACATATATATATATATACACACACACACACACACACATATATATATATATACACACACACACACATATATATATATATACACACACATATATATATATATATATATAGACACAAACACACACACACATATATATATATATATATATATATATATATAGACACAAACACACACAGAAATATGCACACACACACATATATATATATAGACACAAACACACACACACATATAAAAAGTCACAAAATAAACCTGTTTTGTTGTGCATTAAATACAGAGAGTGCATCTTTTTGATGCTATAAGAGTCAATTTATTAAAGCATATGCTATCGGCATTTAACATTGCACAAGCATTTCTAGTGAAATGCTTGCGCAATGCCGCCCCCTGCACATTCGCGGCCAATCACTAGCAGGGGGTGTCAAACATCCTGATCTTACGACCGCTGCTTCTTAACTTCTGTTTCCGGTGAGCTGGAAACTACAGGCGTAGATAGAAGCATCTGCTGCTTATTAAATCTAATATATATATACACAGGCATACCACTGAGATATTGCAGGTTTGGTTCCAGACCACCGCCTTAAAGTGAATAAAGCAATAAAGTGAGTCACACAAATTTTTTGGTTTCCCAGTGCATATAAAAGTTATATGTTAACTATACTGTAGTCTATTAACTGTGCAATAGCATTATGTCTAAAAAAAATAGTACATACCTTAAAGTGAAGGTCAAATTTCATCAATGAGTGCCCAGTTTTTAAAAATATTTTTAAAAACAGGGGCACTTTCATTGATGAAAATTAACATTGCACTGGATTTGAAGAAATACTTACCTTTTACTTCTGCAAAACCGGATCGCCGATCTCAGCCTCAGTTCCTCTGTACTGACGTCAGAAATGACAAAACTGGCTTCCTCCAATCATGGCTTGCACCCCAGAGCGTCCAGCTCATGATGCCTGGCTGTGATTGGAGGAAGCCAGTTTTGTCATTGCTGTGGTCTACAGCAGGAAGAAGAAGGAGGGGGATCGTCGATCCGGCTTTGCAGGAGTAAAAGGTAAATATTTTTTCAAATCAAGTGCAATGTTAATTTTCATCAAACAAAGTTCCCCTGTTTTTAAAAGTATTTTTAAAAACCGGGCACTCATTGATGAAAATTGACCTTCACTTTAATTAAAAAATACTTTATTGCTAAATCGCCGCCACCTACCTACATTTATTAACCCCTGATCTGCTGTCCCCAACGTCACTGCCACTATATTAAAGTTATTAACCCCTAAACCTAAGTCTAACCCTAAACCTAACCCCCCTAACTTAAATATAATTTAAATAAATCTAAATAAATATTCCTATCATTATCTAAATTATTCCTATTTAAAACTAAATACTTACCTATAAAATAAACCCTAAGCTAGCTACAATATAACAAATAGTTACATTGTAGCTAGCTTAGGGTTTATTTTTATTTTACAGGCAAGTTTGTATTTATTTTAACTAGGTAGAATAGTTATTAATTATTACACTATAATTAAATAAATTAACTAAATTAAATACAATTACCTACATTAAATTAGCTAATGTACAAAAAACCCCCCACTAAATTACAGAAAAAATAAACAAATTACAGAAATTTAAACTAATTACACCTAATCTAATAGCTCTATTAAAATAAAAATGCCCCCCCCAAAATAAAAAAAAAAAACCTAGCCTAAACTAAACTACCAATAGCCCTTAAAAGGGCCTTTTGCGGGGCATTGCCCCAAAGTAATCAGCTCTTTAACCTGAAAAAAAAATACAAACAACCCCCCAACAGTAAAACCCACCACCCACGCAACCAACCCCCCAAATAAAATACTAGCTAAAAAAAACCTAAGCTCCTCATTGCCCTGAAAAGGGCATTTGGATGGGCATTGCCCTTAAAAGTGCAGTTAGCTCTTTTGCCGCCCAAAGTCCCTAATCTAAAAAATAAAACCCACCCAATACACCCTTAAAAAAACTAACACTAACCCCCTGAAGATCGACTTACCGGGAGACGTCTTCATCCAAGCTGGGCAAAGTGGTCCTCCAGACGGCAGAAGTCTTCATCCAAGCCGGGCAGAAGTTGTCCTCCAGACGGGCAGAAGTCTTCATCCAGACGGCATCTTCTATCTTCATCCATCCGGCGTGGAGCAAGACCATCTGTAAGACATCTGACGCGGAGCATCCTCTTCATCCGACGACTAAAACAGAATGAAGGTACCTTTAAGTGATGTCATCCAAGATGGCGTCCCTTAGATTCCGATTGGCTGATAGAATCCAGCCAATCTGAATTAAGGTAGAAAAAATCCTATTGGCTGATGCAATCAGCCAATAGGATTGAAGGTCAATCCTATTGGCTGATCCAATCAGCCAATAGGATTGAGCTTGCATTCTATTGGCTGATTGGAAATAAATACAAACTTGCCTGTGAAATAAAAATAAAACCTAAGATAGCTACAATGTAGCTATTAGTTATATTGTAGCTAGCTTAGGGTTTATTTTACAGGTAAGTAAGTATTTAGTTTTAAATAGGAATTATTTAGTTAATGATAGTCATTTTTATTTAGATTTATTTTAATTATATTTTTTATAAGGGTTAGACTTAGGGTTAGGTTTATGGGTTAACAACTTTAGTATAGTGGCGGCGGTGAAAATGTGAACGGCACATTAGGGGTTAATAATATTTAACTAGTGTTTGTGATGCAGGAGTGCGGCGGTTTAGGGGTTAATACGTTTATTATAGTGGCGGCGATGTCCGGAGCAGCAGATTAGGGGTTAATACATTTTTTAAGTGGCGGCGATGTCCTCATAACTACTGACTTTAGATGGCGGTACGAATCTTGAGGGAATAGGGTGTACCGCTCACTTTTTGCCTCCCAGGCAAAACTTGTAATACCGGCACTATGGAAGTCCCATTGAAAAAGGACTTTTTGAAAAGTGCGGTAGTTACGTTGCATTACGGCCAAAAAAGTGTGCGGTACAGCTATACCTGCAAGGCGGTAGTGAAAAAGCAGCGTTATGAGGCTTTTTCACTCATAACGCAAAACTCGTAATCTATCCGATAGATACCTAAATACATATATACACACACATATAAACATATATATATATATATATATATATATATACATGCATACATATTTAGACATGTGTATGTATATATCTTTACAGGGAGTGCAGAATTATTAGGCAAATGAGTATTTTGACCACATCATCCTCTTTATGCATGTTATCTTACTCCAAGCTGTATAGGATCGAAAGCCTACTACCAATTAAGCATATTAGGTGATGTGCATCTCTGTAATGAGAAGGGGTGTGGTCTAATGACATCAACACCCTATATCAGGTGTGCATAATTATTAGGCAACTTCCTTTCCTTTGGCAAAATGGGTTTGACAGGCTCAGAAAAGTAAAAAATAGTGAGATATCTTGCAGAGGGATGCAGCACTCTTAAAATTGCAAAGCTTCTGAAGCATGTTCATCGAACAATCAAGCGTTTCATTTAAAATAGTCAACAGGGTCGCAAGAAGCGTGTGGAAAAACCAAGGCGCAAAATAACTGCCCATGAACTGAGAAAAGTAAAGCGTGCAGCTGCCAAGATGCCACTTGCCACCAGTTTGGCCATATTTCAGAGCTGCAACATCACTGGAGTGCCCAAAAGCACAAGGTGTGCAATACTCAGAGACATGGCCAAGGTAAGAAAGGCTGAAAGACGACCACCACTGAACAAGACAAACAAGCTGAAACGTCAAGACTGGGCCAAGAAATATCTCAAGACTGATTTTTCTAAGTTTTTATGGACTGATGTAATGAGAGTGAGTCTTGATGGGCCAGATGGATGGGCCCGTGGCTGGATTGGTAAAGGGCAGAGAGCTCCAGTCCGACTCAGACGCCAGCAAGGTGGAGGTGGAGTACTGGTTTGGGCTGGTATCATCAAAGATGAGCTTGTGGGGCCTTTTCGGGTTGAGGATGGAGTCAAGCTCAACTCCCAGTCCTAATGCCAGTTTCTGGAAGACACCTTCTTCAAGCAGTGGTACAGGAAGAAGTCTGCATCCTTCAAGAAAAACATGATTTTCATGCAGGACAATGCTCCATCACACGCGTCCAAGTACTCCACAGCGTGGCTGGCAAGAAAGGGTATAAAAGAAGAAAATCTAATGACATGGCCTCCTTGTTCACCTGATCTGAACCCCATTGAGAACCTGTGGTCATCATCAAATGTGAGATTTACAAGGAGGGAAAACAGTACACCTCTCTGAACAGTGTCTGGGAGGCTGTGGTTGCTGCTGCACGCAATGTTGATGGTGAACAGATCAAAACACTGACAGAATCCATGGATGGCAGGCTTTTGAGTGTCCTTGCAAAGAAAGGTGGCTATATTGGTCACTGATTTGTTTTTGTTTTGTTTTTGAATGTCAGAAATGTATATTTCTGAATGTTGAGATGTTATATTGGTTTCACTGGTAAAAATAAATAATTGAAATGGGTATATATTTGTTTTTTGTTAAGTTGCCTAATAATTATGCACAGTAATAGTCACCTGCACACACCGATATCCCCCTAAAAATAGCTAAAACTAAAAACAAACTAAAAACTACTTCCAAAAATATTCAGCTTTGATATTAATGAGTTTTTTGGGTTCATTGAGAACATGGTTGTTGTTCAATAATAAAATTAATCCTCAAAAATACAACTTGCCTAATAATTCTGCACTCCCTGTATATCATGCCTAACACCTGAGACCTTATATCTTTGAGCCCTTATAACTTTTTAATGCAATATTTTTTTTAAATAATTAGATCAGACAGTGTTATGAGTGTAACTGTACTTTTAAATCTATTTTTGATATCTTTTTGTGCAAGTTTTTAGTCAAGTGTACAAGTTAACCAGAGCTCTGAAATCTCGCTAAACCATTGCACGTTAATTTAGATTGTGCTCATTTGAATGACTTTACTTTCAACCAGGGCCGGATTGGCCAACCAGGATATTTCCCGGTGGGCCGCCCAGCTGGAGTCTGGCTTAGCTGCTGGGGCAGACTGTACACCACAGCAGAGCAGTCAGCAGTGAGCAGCTGGGAGGGAGCCAAGGCCGTGATGGAGCGTCCTGCGTCAGATCTCTGGTTAAAAAGAGCCTTTAGTCTATATATATATATATATATATATATATATATATATATATATATATATAATTATATACATATATTTATGTGTTAATATGTGTATAAACTCATATTAACACGTAAATATATATAATCATATACATATATATTTACACTTTGCTGCCATTGCTGCGCTACTGTAACGAGCTGGTTGTGGTTGTGGATCTCAACTGCGGAAAATATATGATTGTATGCCTTACTTTAAGATACAATGAGGAAGTTACAATGTATCTGTCTGTATGGCAGTTGAAAGTTACTATTTGATTTTAATTCCTGATCAGTATTTCTGAATCAGGTTGCACAGCAGTTGTTAACCAAACGCACCGTGGATGGGATACACTTTTCCTGATAGTCACTGAGCACACAGGGGGAGCGTTAGGTCAGTACAGATGCAGCAGGCTGTTAGTCAATTGAAGTGTGATACACGCTGATAGCTGTGCTGTTTGTGAGAGCTGACAGGCAGATGGGTGGAGCAGGTATTAAGTGCTGTGCTGTAGCGTTACTCACAAAAGTTCAGTCTGAAGTTTATCACGCTACTCCTGAAGCGTGTGAAGAGGAATATGAGGATGTATCCTGTGAGTGTGGTCCAATGTAAGTTAAGCGTCTGTACAAAGTTATAAAGTTCACAACTTATATCGGATGAGACTGCAGTTGCGGTTTGGAAAACACTTGATCTGCCAGAGGCAATTAAAGCAGGAAAATAATGCAGCAGCGGTGTTTGTTAATCCAAATTAGGAAATGTTCAGACTTAGCATATAAGTCTCTTTCAGTTGCTCAAGTAGGCTCCGTATTAGAAAAGGTTTAAATACCTTCAGATAGTTAGACTTGAATAGAGAGAGGTAAATCCCTGCAGCAGGTCTGTGAAGCTGTATGCTAAACTGGAAACAATACTGAAGCAGGGAGGGAGGCGTGTCCAGGCTTTAAATAACCTTGCTAGGTGTGAGCACAGGTAAAAATTAAAGGGACAGAAAGGAATAAGGAAATCCATGACATACCCCCCACCTCAGGGTAGGTGCCCCGCAGCTACGAATCTAGGTCGTTCTGGATTCCTCCTGTGAAACAGGGATACCAATTGGGAGCATGAACATTCGAGGAAGGTTCCCAAGAGTCATTCTCCTCAGAGAATCCCTTCCAACGGATTAAGTATTGAAGAGTTCCACGGTAAATACGGGAGTCCAGGATGGCATCAACTTCGTATTCCGTGTCCGAATCCTGTAAGATCAGAGGAGGAATCTGGCTGGCCACCTGTCTAGTTTCACAATGAGGTTTTAACAAAGAGACGTGGAAGGTGGGATGAAGTCGAAAAGTAGAAGGCAGATCCAAGGTAACAGCATTTTGGTTCACAATCTTTGTGATAGGATAAGGACCAATGAAGACAGCACTAAGTTTCTTGCTGGGGGTTTTCAGTTTTATATTCTTGGTCGACAGCCAGACCAGATCACCTATTTTATAGGAAGGTGGTTGACGTCTTCGGAGGTTATAGTAACGTCTCTGATGAGCCTGAGCATCAGCTATATGCCTCTTGAGTTCTATGAAAAGATCCTGGAGATCCTTAGTGAGGTGATCAACCTTGGGACAGTTTGAATCTGTCCGAGGGTGAAGTTGGAAGGAAGGGTGAAAAGCATAATTCGCAAAAAATGGTGTCTTGGAAGTAGTGGAACTTGTAGAATTGTTGTATGCATATTCAGCCATAGCAAGGGTATTAGCCCACTGGTCTTGGTGATTGGAACAATAAGAACGAATATACTGTTCGAGCCATTGGTTTATAATCTCTGTTTGGCCATTTGATTGGGGGTGAAATGAGGAGGAGAATCGGAGTTCTACTTGCATAGTGTCACATAATTTTTTCCAGAAACGAGAGGTGAATTGACTACCTCTATCAGTTACAATGGAATCTGGGAGACCGTGTAATTTGACGATGTTATTCAAGAAAAGAACTGCAAGTTCTGATGAAGTTGGGAGCTTATGATATGGGAGGAAATGGGCCATCTTGGTAAGATGATCAACAACAACAAGTATGGTATTGTAACCAAGTGACAATGGAAGTTCGACGATGAAATCCATTCCTATGGTTTGCCACGGTCGGTCAGGTATCTGTAATGGTAGGAGTAATCCGAAAGGAGGTCTTTTTTCAGTCTTGGAAACTGTACATATGTGGCAAGATTGAACATATCTTTGCACAGAAGTTCTGATAGCAGGCCACCAGTACGTACGTGAAAGAAGATCATAGGTTTTGTGGATTCCAAGATGTCCTGCCATCGGTGAGTCATGATGTTCTTTTAACAAATTGTCTCGAAGGGAAGGTGGTACATAAAGACGTCCTTGGTGGTAATAGAGACCATCTTGTCCCAGTGTGAGTTTAAGCTTAGGAATGGAAGTATCTTTCTGTTGTAGGAGTTTAAGGACTTCAGGATAAGTAGGAGATAGTGTAATGAAATGCTCAGCTGGAATGACTGTACCAGGAGTATCGGAATGATGAGGATTGGTATCTTTTCTGGACAAGGCATCCGCTTTCCCGTTCTTACTCCCTGGTCTGTAGGTTATATGGAAATCAAACCTTGATAGGAATAAACTCCATCTTAGCTGTCTAGAGGATAAGGTACGGTTAGTCAGAAGGTATTCCAGACTTTTGTGGTCCGTATATATTAGTATCGGAAATTTACTGCCCTCTAGGAGATGTCTCCAGTGTTCTAATGAGACCTTGATCACTAACAACTCCTTTTCGCCTACAGGGTAGTTATATTCGGCTGGTGTCATTACTCGTGAAAAGAAGGCAACAGGGTGGAGTGGATCTTCTGGAGTTTTACGTTGAGACAAAATGGACCCTAGAGCGTAGTTGGAGGCGTCAACTTCAAGTACATAATGGGCATCAGGGTCTGGAAACTTAAGAATGGGTGCTTTAGTGAAAACATCCTTAAGGTGTTCGAAAATAGCCTGTGTTTGAGGTGTCCAGTGGAAGGTAGTTTTGACACTTGTAAGAGAAGTTAAAGGCTTAGTAAGAGAGGAATAATTCTTGATGAATTTCCTATAGTAATTGGAGAAACCGAGGAATTTTTGCAGGTCCTTTTTGGAGGAAGGTATGGGCCAGTTTTTAATAGTTTGCACCTTTGAATCATCCATCTGAATTCCTGTGGGAGTGATAGTATAACCCAGGAATGTAATAACAGAGGTATGGAAGATGCATTTTTCCAATTTGGCAAAAAGTCGGTGTTGTCTAAGGCGAGAGAGCACCCAACGGACGTGTTTTATATGTTCAATGATGTTAGTAGAGTATATAAGAATGTCGTCCAAATATACAACTACACAGATGTCAAGGAGATCACGGAATATATCGTTTATTAGATATTGGAACGTTGCCGGGGCATTACAGAGCCCGAAAGGCATCACCTTATACTCGTAGAGCCTATATCTTGTTCTGAAGGCGGTGAGCCACTCGTCTCCTTTTCGGATCCTAACGAGATTATAGGCTCCATGTAGGTCTAATTTAGTGTATATGGTGACTTGACTGAGACGTTCGATGAGTTCGGGAATTAGAGGTAAGGGATAGCGGTTCTTGACAGTCCGTTTATTAAGTTCCCTATAATCAATTATAGGGCGTAGGGAGTTGTCCTTATTTCTGACGAAGAAAATGCCGGCCCCAGCAGGGGAAGAAGAGGGTTGTATGAACCCTTTCCTTAAATTCTCTGAAAGGTAAGTTTTGAGGTGATCTAGTTCAGGCTGTGATAGAGGGTATATGTGCCCGTAAGGAATGGAAGCACCTGGAAGTAGTTGAATAGGACAGTCGTACGGGCGATGTGGAGGAAGGGACTCTGCTTCCTTTTCACTGAATACATCTTGAAAATCTTGATAGTCAGAAGGAATTATTCTTCCAGTAGGATTTATAGAACAGGAGTGATGAAAACAGGTGTTCTTGCAATAATCTGAGAGGAATTCGACTTTGAGGCGATCCCAATGAATGGTGGGTTGATGCGTCTGTAACCATTGTAGACCAAGGACCAGGGGAAACATGGGAGAATTTATCACATCAAAGGATATGAATTCAGTGTGTGCACTTGGCGTGGAAACCTTGATGGGAATAGTTTGGTGTTTAATAGGAACGGAACTAATTGTATTACCATCAATAACTCTAATGGACACAGGTCTTGCTTTCAACACAGTGGGTATTTTATTTATAGTGACAAAAACAGAATCAATATAGGAAGAATGTGCCCCAGAGTCGATGATGGCTTCACTGATTTGCTGGTGTAGATCCCACTGTAAGGTAAGAGATAAAGAGCAGTAAGCAACTTGGTTAACATTAGTGGTTAAGCATGTGGTTTTTCTGAAGGACTTACGTTTCTTCTGCCTTTGTAAGATAGGACACTCTCTTACAGTATGTGCATTTGAAGCACAATACATGCAGAGGTTGTTTATGCGTCTGCGATTCCTTTCTTCTGGTTGTAAAGGGCCTCTAGTGAATCCCAAAACCATAGGTTCTGAGGTTTGAGTGACTGTAGGTTTTTGGTAAGTAGAAGAGGGTCTTGTGATAGTATCCATACCTTGTTTTTCTGATTTGCGTTCTCTCAACCTTCTATCAATCTGAATGCTTAGTGTGATTAGTCCTTCCAAGGACCTAGGAAGCTCTATGCGAGCGAGTTCATCTTTAAGGGCATCATTTAGACCTAGACGGTACTGATTCCTAAGGGCAATATCACTCCACTCAGTATCTTTACTGTATTGCTTGAACTCACTTAAATATTCCTCCACCTGCTTTTCCCCTTGTTTAAGAGACCTCATTTTAGTCTCTGCAGTAAGCTGAGTGTTAATATCTTGATAAAGAATTGCCATTTCCTTGAAGAAGTCTTCCAGTGATGTTAAAATAGGATGATCTTGTTCAAAGAATGAGTCAGCCCACTTGCGGGGTTCACCTCGCAGAAAAGAAATGACCGTTAAAACCTTAACTCGTTCAGTTGCGTAGGTTTTAGGTTTTAGACTGAAAAGAAGATAACAAGAGTTTTTGAACTGAGAGAACATAGCCCTGTCTCCATGGAATTTGTCGGGCATAGAGACTTGGGGTTCTGGGGTAGCCTCTGGTGTGGCTGATTTATTCATTGAGTCTTTTATTATATTGTTGAGTGTCTCATTTTGGACTTGTAATTCTCTAAGGCCATGACTTAGCTGATCCACCCTCTGGGAGAGAGTGTAAACAATTTTAGGTAATTCCGCTGGATCCATTTTTATTGGCTTCAGTATTATGTAACGAGCAGGTTGTGGTTGTGGATCTCAACTGCGGAAAATATATGATTGTATGCCTTACTTTAAGATACAATGAGGAAGTTACAATGTATCTGTCTGTATGGCAGTTGAAAGTTACTATTTGATTTTAATTCCTGATCAGTATTTCTGAATCAGGTTGCACAACAGTTGTTAACCAAACGCACCGTGGATGGGATACACTTTTCCTGATAGTCACTGAGCACACAGGGGAGCGTTAGGTCAGTACAGATGCAGCAGGCTGTTAGTCAATTGAAGTGTGATACACGCTGATAGCTGTGCTGTTTGTGAGAGCTGACAGGCAGATGGGTGGAGCAGGTATTAAGTGCTGTGCTGTAGCGTTACTCACAAAAGTTCAGTCTGAAGTTTATCACGCTACTCCTGAAGCGTGTGAAGAGGAATATGAGGATGTATCCTGTGAGTGTGGTCCAATGTAAGTTAAGCGTCTGTACAAAGTTATAAAGTTCACAACTTATATCGGATGAGACTGCAGTTGCGGTTTGGAAAACACTTGATCTGCCAGAGGCAATTAAAGCAGGAAAATAATGCAGCAGCGGTGTTTGTTAATCCAAATTCGGAAATGTTCAGACTTAGCATATAAATCTCTTTCAGTTGCTCAAGTAGGCTCCGTATTAGAAAAGGTTTAAATACCTTCAGATAGTTAGACTTGAATAGAGAGAGGTAAATCCCTGCAGCAGGTCTGTGAAGCTGTATGCTAAACTGGAAACAATACTGAAGCAGGGAGGGAGGCGTGTCCAGGCTTTAAATAACCTTGCTAGGTGTGAGCACAGGTAAAAATTAAAGGGACAGAAAGGAATAAGGAAATCCATGACAGCTACTTACCCCTTCACTGTGCAAGGTTCTTATGCTGTGTCTCATGGCATGAGAACGAGGCTCCCATTGGAGCCTATGGAAGCACGCTCTTGTTAGCGCAATGCCTCCAAGCAATGCGAAAGCAACTTGCGTTTGCATTGCTGTTAACTGGTAATACCAGCGCACATTAGCGTGCGCTGGTATTACACAGTGGAGCACAAATATCGCTTTCACAAAAACAATATTTAGCGATCCACTTGTAATCTGGCCCTAAATAATTGCTAGATAGAGTGATGCATTAAAATAAAATATTAGTCTAAGAATAACATGTAGATGTATTTTTTAAAGTTTCATTAGCTGTTTAAATATTGACAAAAGTGTAAAGTTTTAGCGTCTATAAAACAATGGGAGATGCCATGTTGTAACTTAGGTTACCTTCTCTGCAGTGGCCAATTAGGGGCAGTTATTAATTGGTCACTAGAGTGTGTAGCCAATGGCTGTGTGGAATAGACTTCCATTTCTAACAGGAACTAAAAAGCTCACATTTTCAAAATGGAATTACAGGAAAATGGGACAAAATAAATAATGAAAGTATATATATATATATATATATATATATATATATATATATATATATATATCCATACTATTTATCATTATATATTACCATCTCACGGTGTTTAATGTCCCTTTAAACTCAATAATCAAGTTCCCTATAAAAATGGAGAAAAAGACAACATTTTAGAATATAAAACTCGTAAAATTTGAACCAAAATAACACTTACCTCTTCTGGCCATTTAGTAACAAACACTACTCTATCTTCATCCATACTTTGTAATATTAATGCCCATATTTCTAAAATAATCCACTATAAAACAAATATTGCTTCTGTTAGTGATTTGTACTGGATCTTTGCTTGTTTCTTATTTTTTCTTAACTTTATAAAAAATAATATGCTTATTAAACTTTGAAGTCCAGTATCAAAATTCTTATTGGTGTTTCTTTTAGGTAAAATGGTATAAATGCTATAATTACTCAAATACATTCTACAATGGGTCGTATGGTCATATTTCTCAACACATCTTACATAGCTACAGTCACAACCCTTTTATGTTTCAATGATCCTCTCTCTCTCATCACCCCAAGGCAATAAGGTCCTATGGCCGGCTCAGCCAGCTACTATTGTAATACACGAAAGCAAAACCATAAATGCCACTTGATCATAGATGAGAGCACAAGCAGGACATTCAATAACAATTACAGTGTTGATGATTTATTGTACATCCTTACAATTTGACGTTTTAGTGGCGAATAGCCACTTTCCTAAGGGACATACATAAAGAAAGTGGCTATTTGCCACTGAAACATTGGATTCCATTCACATATAATAAATCACCAAGTGTGTAATTGTTTCCAAGAGCTCTGCTTGTTCTTTCCTCGAGAAAGGAACTATATTTTTTCCAGTTTTGCACAATTTTTTACAGTAGCACTTTATTTCTTCTGTTTTTCATTTTAATTGTAGAGTTTTCTCTATTTTTGGTAATTGTTAAACATTTGAATTCAGTTTACTGGTTAGGAAGTTAAGTAAAGTAATGGCTCTACAACCCAAATATTAAGGTAGCCTTCATGGCTGGTCAAAAATTGTTCAGCCACTGTCCATTTTGCATGGAAATAGTAATATATAAAGTATATAAAGAGATAAAACACTGGTAAGCATAATGAAACCTCTTTAACTTTATCCTTTCTTAAAATAAATTCTGAACCTCTTATATCTTTGCAATTTTTTATTTTAATGTGTTAGGATCATAAAGGTGACGCATTGTGGTGCTAATTTTCATGTCATAATTACATAGCAGTATAGGCTGAGATTCAAGTCCCTCAAGTTCAACCTTTCACACATTCCTGTTTCTATTATTGATCCAAAAGAAGGCAAAAACCAAAACGGAAGGGATTTCCATCTGTGCCATAAAGGGACAGTCTAGTAACAATTAAACTTTCATGATTCAGATAGGCATACAATTTTAAACAACATTACACTTTACTTTTAAAATCAAATTGGATTTGTTCTCTTGGAATTCTTTGCTAAAAGCTACACCTAGGTGGGATCATATGCTAATTTCTAAGATGTTTAAGGCCACCTCTTATCTCAGTGTATTTTGACAGTTCTTCACAGTTAGACAGTCCCTTTAAAGAGAAAAAAAAATTCTTGACACCAGTGGCAATCAGATTTTACCTTGTATCAACCAGCTACTATACTGTCAATACTAACTGGTATATTCCTGTATATGCTGCTTTGCAAATAAAAAAAACATCTAGACTTTTTGTAACCACATAAGGACTGAGGATTTTCCCAGTTTCCATGTTTAAAGGACACAGGCATTTTTGCTCACTATTGGTTTGACCTTAATTATCTGCTCTCTTTTTAAGTGAATCCATAAATATTATATGCTGTTTTTAACAGACAAATAGGGCTTTCTTGTGATACCTTATACAGGTACATAAAATAAAAATAAATTGCAATGTAATACTGAAAAATGTGGGAGATGAAAAAAAGCATTTTAGGCAATTGTCTTTAAAATTATTTCTAAACAACTAGAGTAGCTAAAGAAAAATACATCAAAATAGATTTTCTATTTTTGACCTGATTTTAGGAATACCTCATATGTCTAGGCTTTCAAGTAATTTATAGTAAATATAGGGCAAATACCACAAGGATATAATTATTAGTTTAACGTTAAAAGTTTGCAAAATGTACTATGCTTGGAAAGTAAGCTTAATAGTGGTCACCCAATCAAAAAACACTACACATAAGCATATATTTGTAGAAACTAGACATCCTAGGGTATTTATCTAGAGGCATTTTGACACTTTATATTTAACCATTTTATTGCCAATCTCTTATATATCCTTTGGTTATACTTTGTTTTTCTTTTTTTTTCTTTTTCATACATACACACAAAAATGGATTTTTGACATGTATTTTATATACATGACATTTCCTGTTACTGTAAAATCTGCAATGGGTACCACCAAATTAACACTGTGAGCTGTTTTTTGGGCATGTATAGGGTGGCATTTCACTGTTGCCCATTTTAAATTCCAGACAGATTGCTTTCATGGGCCCATGTCTCTTTGGAGCGCTTCAGAAGCCCCGACCAAAAAAAGTCCCATCAAGGCATACCATTTTCAAAAGTGGAACCCAAAGGCTACAACATATGGGGCATAAGATTCTGTTCATGTTGGCATTTTACAACCAATAGCTGATAAATCTAGTGGAAATGTGTTTTTCTTGTGTTTTTCCCAGACAAATCATATTTTTGTTGTGAATTTTACCTACATGATATTGTATTTCCCTACATGATTTAAAAAAAGCTTCACAATGGCATTTAAGGGATTCTCTTTTTATCGGTTAGACGTCACTCTCAGCTGCGTTACATATCATGAGAGCCCTATGGGTAATGTCAGATACAAATACAAACATGAGTCTATGATTACGGATATTTTCTGAAACGTGTCACAAGAGAACCATGGGAATTCCGTGATCATTTTTTTTATTTGCTCATTTGCTGGTTTTATACTTATTTGACCTATAGATAAAAAAAAAATTTGTTTTAATTTAGGATTGAGTCGGAGCCATTTCTGTAGTGCCTCACGCGTGGCACATGCAGAAATAGCGATGCTGTTGGATCCTAGGACAAATCAACGCTGGCCCTAAAAAGGACATGAAACCCCCCAACGTTTTTTTTTTTTTCATTATTCAGATAGAGCATGCAATTTTCAAAAACTTTCTAATTAATTTATATTATCAATTTTTATTTGTTCTCTTGGTATCTTTTGTTGAAAAGCAGGGACGTATGCTTAGGAGCCTCTGAGCCAGCCCATTTCTGGAGCCCTATATAGCAGCAGTTTTTCAAGAATATTATCCATTGCAAGAGCACTAGATGGCAACACTATTTCCTCCCATTTAGTGCTCCAGATGCCTACCTAGGTATCTCTTCAACACAGAATATCATGGGAACGAAGAAAATGTGAAAATCAAAGTAAATTGGAAACTTTTTTTTTAAACGGAATGTTCTGTCTAAATCACAAAAGTAAATTATTGGGTTTTATATCCCTTTAAGGGCTATACGACATGTGCCGTACACTGTGAGGAGCTGGTTGTTAAAAATATCTACTGAATTTGCTAAAATAACCTCATTGGGGAGAATTCCATATCCTTATTGTTGTTACTGTAAAGCACCTCTTACACCGCTGTAGGTAAAATCTCTACTCCCCAAGTCTCAATTGATGACCTCTTGTCCTTTACAGTCCTATTGATAAACAGGTCAGTTGATAATTATTTATATAGCACTCTATATATTTGTGTAATGTAATCACATCCCCTCAGCTTCACCTCGTTTCCAGTGTAAATATTTGCAAAGTTCCAGCCTTTCTTCATAATGCAAATCATAATGCAATCTTCAATTCCTCTTATCAATATGTCATTATTACCTACAATCTCCTGCTTCTTTGATAAAAAAAAATGTATTTAGTCTATAGATTCTATAGATTAATATAAACATCAGAGAGGCTGTTATCAATGGAGAAATAGCACTCACCTTAATTATTTCTGACGCGAACAATTACTTTTTCTAAGTTATAAATTGGTTGCTAAGAAAATGCTTAAGAAACAATTTATAAGAGGTAAAATAAACAGTGTATATATATTCTTAACTTATGTCATATTTTTCAATTTGAGTGTATTCCAGCTAATCAGAAAAGCTAAGAGAAATGATTTTCTAGTCTTTTTGCTGTTTTTCAAGTTCTGAGTCATTCTCATTAAAAACAAACCTGCAACTATTGTGCGTTTTTTTTTTACTGGTTTCTGCACCACATTTACTCCCTCAACATTTTGCATGGAGACTAGGGGCCCTATTTAACAAGCAGAGGATGCTGCTTATCCCGCGTGAGCCTTCAGGCTTGCCGGAAACAGGAGTTAAGAAGCTCTGAGGTGGCGGACTGCAATTATCCCGATCAGATACAATCGGATGATTGACATCCCCTGCTAGCGGCTGATTGGCTGTAAATGTGCAGGGGTGGCATTGCACAAGCACGCTGTCGGCATTTAGCAATGTCGGGAGGACATGATTCGCTACAGCGAATCATGTCCGCCTGGCATTTGATAAATTGGCCCCTAGATGTGCAAGTAATCTCTTATACTTTTAATCAAACGTTTTAGCCACATGAAAGTATAAAGAGAAGTGAGGGGACTGTACATGGTGTTGGGTTAGTGTGCAGTTGTGGTGAGAGAGTGTGGATGACCAATGAGAGAGATTCATTCTGTGGGATGAACATAGAATAGAAAATGGCAATAGGAGCATATAGCCCACAACACCATGAATACCTTTTCAGAGATTGAAGGGCTTGAAAATATTACACAAGTTGAATAGATCAGGGTAGAAGTGTGGTTCCTGGGTTGATAACTATGTGGATATGTTTGCACTTATTGTTCTCTTACAATTTTCACAATTTTTAGTAGTGTGAGGTGATTATCAGTAAAATGACTTAAGGGGTCAAAGGGGTTAGTATATCAATGAATGAAACGGAGTACCAGCCAGGATATTAAAATCTTCAAAACTTTATTTGGAACTTCTTTAAAAGTTGATACACATAATGGATAAAAAACAGAGTGTCAGCAGAACACAGCTGACGCGTTTCGGCTTGAAACCATAGTCAAAAGCTGATACATAATATTTTAAAGACCACCTTTTAAAGGCACAGACTACCTCCTATTGGTCAATGCTTGATTAACAATTGATTGCCTGCAGGTATAATATTGCTTAAGGCTATAGTACCATCAACCTATGCAGATTTTATTCTCCAGTGCACAATAAACCATGATAGAGTATCCCTTTGTATAAAAGATTATGGGACTTAGTGATGTGTCGTGTGTTTCTCATGTCACCTTCAGTTTATATACTGGCCCATACCTACAGGGAGAGAGAAATCTATATTGAGTTGGAATTAGCGGGTATTTAGGGCAAAATTCCATCTGGGCAAAACATTATTGTATTTCCCTACATGATTTATATCTATGCACTAGATTGTTTATACAGATTGTATCATAAATGTACACTAGTTGCTATTAACATGTGAACTATTAAATAATAATCAGAAAATATATATCAAACTTTGCGCTCATTAATCCAATCCCAATAAACAAAAGTAAACAATGTACAATAATGTAAATGAATATATTGCAGTCAGGGTGTGATAGTCTATTCCTAAAATAAGGCAATACTGATAGAGTACATTAAGGGAACTCTATACATATCCTTAGTTGGTTTAGATTGAACTTGATAGAATTTATCTAAACATCCCATGTACATAAAGATAGCATACCTAAGGATTTTACATGGCCCATTTCTAGATGTACTCATGTATAAGTAAAAATGTATACGGTACACTATCAAACATTTCCCCTAAACATTCTTCAGTGATATAAGCAAAAAATATTTGCCAAGTCATAATCGGAATTAAGCCCCTGTTGGCATTTGGTTTTCAACTTAAATATCCAGAAGACCTCCTGTTTGGCCAATAGTTTCTCTCTGTCTCCTCCCCTAAGTGAGAGATGTTCTCTAATCCTTGACCTAATCTCACGGGTAGTGAGTCCCACATATTGTTTGTCACATTCCGTGCAAGTAATCAGGTAAACTATGTAGGTGGATCTACAGTTAAGGCACATTCTTTTTGAAAGGTTTGCCCTGTGACTGAGGATCTAAACCACTCCCCCACTTCAACCTTCTCACATGATTTAGCAGCGGTATCTATAGTGCCCCTCTTGTAACCCCTCTCTTTTAGTCTCTTTGACAGATTTTGGGATTCTTGTTTATATTTTGCATCGTCTGAGCAGTTTCATCTCAGATGGATAAACGGCCCCTTTTCTATACCTTTGAACATGCTTTTAGGATGGCAACTTGAGGCATGCAAGAGGGTATTCACAGAAATGGGTTTTCTATATTCAGTTGTAGAGACCCATTCACCACCTCTACCAATGAGTGTTAAGTCTAAATAGTTAGTAAGAAGCCCAAAATCTGGCAAGGAGACTAAAAGAGGGGGGTTACAAGAGGGGCACTATAGATACAGCTAATCTAAAAAAAAACAAAAAAAAAAAACCCCTAACACTAATCCCATAAAATTTACTCACGGTTTCTGAAGTCCGGTCCGGACATCCATCTTCATCCAGGTGGCGAGAAGTCGTCATCCAGGAGGCGACATCTTCATCCATCACGGGACCATCTTCTTTCTTCATCCCGGTGTGGAGGAGCTGTGAAGGCGCGGAGCATTGTCGCCGGCGGCGCGGACATCCAGCATGGAGGATTCTCTTCATACAGTCACCGTCCTACACTGATGCTTGAATGTAAGGTACCCATTTAAATATGGGATACCTTGCATTCCTGGATGCAAAAAAAAGCCTTAAATGTTTTCGCAAGAATCTTCTGATAAATTGGAATCCAAGTAAATGTATAAAATATGGCACTTAGTTAACTGTACCATTTAATCCCTAAAGAAAGAGCAATGCTTACAATATTTTACATATTCATTTAGAGATGACAAAATTATTTTCTGTAGTTTCTCACACCTCACATTACATTGTGAATCCTAGCGAATATGGTGAAAAACTACACCAAAGTGTAACAGAGTTTATATACTTCCATTATGAATACAGCATTGAGAGTGAGATGATAGGCTGGTGGTGAGTGTAACTTTTCCATTAGAATTTTGCAAATGATAGGAAGAGTGGATTTAGTTTAATGCATATTGAATATAATGGTTTACGCAGAATTTGTAATGCCCATGACCTTTAAAGTCATCAATCCCCGGCCTAGCCTTCTAACATTTATTAAATAACTTAATTGCTATAAATAAGAGTTACACACAACTTTGGTATAAAAATTGGCCGCAGCCATTTTATTAATAACATAAGTTAAATATTGTATAATAAAATATTTCCAAACATTTAACAGAACATACCTGATGTTCATAAATAACATTCCAAATCAAACAAACTGTCAATTCCCCACAGCGGTGCTAGTTCCCAAACCCACAAAAACAAGATGGCCGTTATTCAAAAACTGGACTCAACTATATCCCCGTTGAGTCCGTCCAAGGACACCTACACTTTAATAGGGAACCCCTTGCCCCTATAAAACCAGTTGCCCGCTCACCCCATGGAGAGGCAACTACTTAAAATCCTCCAAATCGCTTGGCCATATTGCTTAACATATTTGTCTGGGAACTAGCACCCCCGCCACCGACTGGACTGACCGAACAGCCCAGTCCCGCCAAACCCAAAATTTTGCCCAACGCTTCTTTTATATCAAAAAGAAATAGCTGCAGCCCAAATTGATTAAAGTGTACACCATCTTTTAGATATAATTCCTCAGCCCCTTCCACTTCAAAATCTGGGTGGAAAACAACACCCCCCCCCAACCTTCTTACGAAAGAGCTAACTATTTTGTTAACTTTCTTGCGGCTCTTTTCCAACCTATCATAATCCCACGCTGATCTCCAAACCAGTCGAGGAGTAATCTGTGACCAGACTATTTTTATTCCGGGATAAAGCTCTTTTTTATTGCCCAAATCCCTTTTAATTCATCTTACTAATTCTTTTTGAGGAATCATACCCAAATCATTCCCCCCCAAATGCAATATCAAAACATCTGGGTGATGGAAAACTTTGCTGTAATCGAGAAACACTGGAAACAGAAGTTCCCAGCACATACCCCTAATCCCAAACCATTTGACCTCCCATTGACCAACTGGACACCCGAGCTGAAGGCCGCCCATTTTCTTACTGGCCTCAGCATTGGCCCAATATATAAATGAATGCCCCATCACCCATACGATCTTCACACCTGAAATAAAATAAATAAAAGAGAACATTCAGGATGATTTCAGCTCAAGCATTCCCAAACATTCACCCCAATTTAAAATTTTTTTTTTTATTTTTTATTTTTTTTTAAACCCTCAAATCAGGTCTAAAATAAGATTTATAATGACTTGAACCCCATCTACCAATCTTTTTGACTATGTCCTCTCTGAGACCTAGCATAGCAGCTTCAGTAGCAGCTCCTATACGGAATGAGTGGGACCCGAACTCTAATGGATTAAAACCCAATAAAACAATTGAACCCTTCAGAATGGCTCTAAATTGATACTGTGACAAAAAGGAACCATCTGAGTGAACCAACAAAGGGCCATCCTGCAATGGCCGTATGGACCCATAAAGCATCAATACCTGACAAGGACATATCTCTGCACCGCTAGGGAACAGCACTATATTCTTGCCTTTTCCATAAATATCTGTTTTACTACTTCTCAGTAAGTTTTCAACCCTGCTCTCATTCCATATTACGTCTTCTTTTTGTAAACCTCCAGAAACTTTCCTGCTAGGGCTTACCAATACAGAAAGCCTAAAAGCCCCAAAAAAATGCCAATACAAAGGCCGTTCTAAACAATATTACTCCAAATGCTGATACACAAACATCAGCCAATACTACCCACAAATTTTTTTAAGCAAAGTAAATGTAATAGGCCTTCTCTTGTCTCTACCCTTCGCCTTTTTCTTCAAACCTTTAAGGACCTGACGTACCCAAAAAACCTTTGTAATGTCAGGCAGGCCTAATAAACGGAATCTAAAAGCTAGGGCCGCCAATCTTTTCTCAATATTAGTTGCTGACAAACCCAAGGTTCCCCAATGCCACATCCATTCCAATAAGCAACCCGAGACATCATCAGACCCTTCTTTGATTTCAGCCTGACCTAACCACATTTCGCATTCCCTCCAGACTGATACATAAGACACCTAAGTACCTGGAGCCAAAGACTTCTTAATTAATTCAGCCAATCCTCCATCCCAAGCTTCCAAAGTGGGGCCGGAAACATCGCTCCAGCTACATCCGCCTGAGGAGCAAGCTCCCGAAAGTGACACCACTGTGAACGAGATAAAGAATCTGCTATCAAATTAAGCTTACCAGGGATATGCTTTGCCCTGACAAAAACATTCATACTTAAACATTTCAAGACCAGTACTCTCAATAAACGTAAAACTGGCAATGATGACGCAGATAATGAATTGATAGCAGAAACAACACCCATATTATCCGTGTGGAACAATATGGATTTATTCACCAAATCAACTTCCCACACAAACAATGCCACCAGAATTGGAAATAATTCAAGGAAGACTAGGTTCCGAGTTAAACCCAACCCCACCCATTCTTGAGGCCACACCTCTGCACACCAATGACCCTGAAAATAAGCCCCGAAACCAACACCACCAGCTGCATCTGTTATCAAATCCAAATCAACATTAGAGATCTTAGCTTCCATAAAGATTGCAACTCCATTAAAAATTTTAAGGAACTCCAACCAAACTTTCAAATCATCCTTGTGGCCTTTTTTAATCCTTACAAAATGATGAGCCTTACTAACACCAGACGTAGCCAATGACATTCTTCTAGAAAAAACTCTACCAATGGGAATGATTCTGCAAGCAAAATTCAATTTTCCCAGCAGAGATTGCATTTCCCTCAGAGTCACCTTACGGACCCCCAAAAAATGCTGAATCATTTCTGACAAATCCACAATCTTTTCCAAAGGTAACCTACATTCCATTTTTTCGGAATCAATTGTAATACCCAAAAATTTAAGGGCCGTAACTTGACCCTCAGACTTTTCCATTGCAATAGGAACCCCAAATTTAGATGCCATTGAATAAAAACAATCCCTTAACTTCAAACAAACGTCCGATTCAGGAGGACCAACAAAAAGAAAATCATCCAAATAATGAACTATAGAAGAGAATCCAGACTTAAATTTAACAACCCATTCTAGAAAAGAACTAAAACACTCAAACAATGAACAAGAAATAGAACAACCCATCAGGAGGCAAAGGTCGATGTAGAAAAAACCATCAAAACAACAACCCAAGAGATAATAGGAAGAAGGATGAACTGGAAGTAACCGAAAGGCTGCCTCAATATCCACTTTAGCCATTAAAGCAAATTGACCGGCCTCCCTAACCAGATTAACTGCCATGTCAAATGATGTATAAGACACAGACGATAATTCCTCCGGAATATCATCATTCACAGACCCACCCTTTGGAAAAGATAAATGGTGAATAAGTCGAAATTTACCAGGTTCCTTCTTAGGAACCACTCCCAAGGGAGAAATACGCAAATGGGGGATAGGAGAAACTTTAAAAGGACCTGCCATTCGACCCAAAGAAACCTCCTTCTCGAGCTTACTCCTAACAACATCTGGCCATTCCCTAGCAGACTTAAGGTTACCCCTGTAATGAACAACGCCCCCTGAAGATGGGATTCTAAAACCAAACTCAAAACCATGCAGCAATAACAAGGCTTTTTCACCAAAGCCCTTTTGTTTAGCGTAAAGTACGAGCCACAGCTCCATCCTCTTAACCTCACCGGAGTTAATCCCTTTTTCAGACAGCTCCTGGGTCCCTCCCAATTTGTTCTTTTTGAAACACTTGATGGAAGGGTGAGATCCCCCACACGCTGAGCATTCATGTCTGAATTTACAAGCCGATCCCCATTTGCAAAACTTTTCATTGAAAGCAAAACAGAAACCTTTTTTGACTGTTGCCGATGACCCACTTTGAAGTGACCCGCCGGCACCCCCACGAAAAGGCTGCGAAGACCTTAACGGGGTCATCACTTTTAGCCATAGGCCCATATCACGGTCATCCCACTTCATCTCAGGCTTAACCGACAAACGTTGTCTAAATTGTTCATCATAAACCCACCAAGCCATACCCCCATATGTTCTCTGAGCAGCGGCTACTTCACCTAAATAACAAAAAAGTGCCGCGCCTTGATCAGGGAACTTACCAGCAAATACACTGGCATAAATAACAAAAGCCTGAAACCAGTTAGTAAATGTTTTCGGTAATTTTCTGTATCGTTTTTTCCTCTCCTCCTCTTCCTTCTTAGACGCATCCTTTTTTGAGTCTTCAGGTATCTCAAAAGACTGGTCAAGAGGGAGGAGAGAAAATAATTCAATAAACTCTCTCTTGCATATCTTCTCCCTTAATTCAACCGTCAAGTGCATACCCAAAGGCCCAATAGAACACAAACAAGACCTGGCCAAAGCCGTGTCAGCAATTTTAAGCTCAGAACCCCCAGACCCTTTATTATCAACATTGGCCACTTTTGACTGAGACAAACCAACCACTTGAGATTGGGGTGCCGACCCTACATCTTTTGTTCCCACACCAGAAATCCCTAATGCCCCATTTTGAGGTGCAGATCCAGGAGGAACCCACGAATTGGCGACTCCCCCCAAAACTTTAGCACCTTCTAACTTGGCTAACAATTCCCTTAAACCCGCTACAACAGTTATTGATAAAGGATCAGCATTCACACCAACTGTTTCAACCCCCACATTCAAATTCACAGCCCCAGATCCCTCATTACCTGTCCTAAGATCCTGAGCTGCTGCAGACTGATCCCCTTGAGATGCAGCCGTGACCTTCTCTATATTCTGGAACCCAGGAGTCCTAGGTTCCGTATTAGCCATCAATTGTTGACCTCTTTCCGCCTGCAAAACAGAAACATGTGACAAACCCCCTGAAGGTGCCCAAACTCCAATGCCCCTACTAGCCGTAGACATACCCAACCTACTATCCACTAAAACACCCTTACCCCTCTTAGCAGATGTAACCTCAAACCCTTCACCCCTTAAATCCCCATACCTCTTGCGTTGTCTACCTCTACCTTGTATTCTCCCAATCCCAGACCTGTTTGGACGTTGAACAGAATTAACCGAGCTATGAAATGTATTGTTATGCCTCCGTCCCAACATCCCCTGATGACCAAAATTAAAATTGTTGGCCGTACTCACCCCTGCTTCTTCTCCCCTTGCATTAGAATGTTCCGCCCCCGGAACGCCGTCCTCCATATCAAGCCTGATATTATCCGTCCAGGATTCCTGAAGGCCATAAGCTTCCCCACTTAGGCCGTCATTTCCCACCACCAAGAAACCCGGAGAATTCTCAGGCCGTGACCCAATCTCATTCCCTTCTAAAAGAAAAACATTATTAGAAACAGGTAAATTTTCAACCACATCAACATTCCTACCCCTCAAATTTCTTAACTCACCCCTTAAAACTAAATCACTCTATGCCCTGACGGCCGGTCTAAACTGACGTAGGGGGTTAACTACACTGGGAGAAGGAGGAATAAAATCCTCCTCAGAAGAATCTAAATATAAGGCTAATTCCCCAACGCCATTATCAACCTCTATATCATGCTGACTCTCACTAACTTCGACCCCTCCCACCCTCTGACTCTCACTAACTTCGACCCCTCCCACCCTCTCATCTAAAACTTGATAACTCGATTGAAACATTAAGTAACTGCTCCTCAACCACCTGAGACAGCACAGTCGGGCCTGACACCTTCAATTCCTCACCCCTCTTTCTCACTAAAACACTTCCTAACCTACCACCACTCACCTGCTCCTTACTACCACTCGATAAACTAGGCCTCGGCGGACCATCACCTTTACTAACTTGCCTCTTCCCCTTAAATACCTCTTTTTGGCCTAAATTGGCTGTCTTACCCTTAGGCAAAGAATCACCCTTCTTTACAGGCACTTTAACTTGCTCCGGTAGAGAACAAATGCTCCCAGACAGCATAGCAGGATCCACAACCTCAGCTCCAGCCTGCCGACTCCCGGAACCAGAACTTGACTTCTTCCTCACAGCCGCCTTTAACCCCGGACTGGGGCTGGGTCTTCTCCGTCCGCCATTACTCCCCTCCGAATCTGGATCCAAACGAACCGGGGGCCTAGAACGCCTCACCGGTCCCGAAGCAGCGTCCTCCTTATCATACTTCGGTTCGATATCAGATCCAAACAAGGGACGTAACTTATCCTCGAGCCAGGTAGGGCCCATTTTAGCAGCTTCCAACTTAAGTTGGTCGAAAATCGCATCAAACTGCGCCATCACAAATAATTCCACAACGAACAAGCACTTTCCACATAAGTTTGATAAATAATCTGATGACAGATTCTCCCGCTCTTTCCTTAAAAGCGTAACAGCGCATCCCAAGCCCGCCCCCTTACAGGCTCCCAACCAATCACACACTAGGCCTAATTCCTCCAACGGTCAAGTCCCCTTCCCGTTACTTCGAACTCCCAGGGGCTCCCTAGTATGTTGTAGAAAATAATTTTCGTAGACATTTAAAAAAAAAACCTGTATGCTTTGAATGATATAACATGCTAGATATAGTATTTTACTATTTCACTCTCAGTATTGTGCACTAAGAGGCTATATTTCCCAGCATGCAGTGTACAGTATAAAAGAGCTCACAATAGTGTAGCAGATTTCAGACAAAGTGTGGAAACTGATGTTAACATAAAAATCACCATAGACTTTAATGGAGGTAAAGGTTTTTACCACCAGTTTCCACAATTTACCACATCAATGGAAACTAGCCCACCATTGGGTGCATTGAATCAGCCCTACAGCACCTCTGTTTTACTGTTCTTTTCTAGAGTTGATCTCAGGGGAAGGGGCCACTGTTGTCATCCTAAAAAAATGTAAAAATGGCTTAAAAATTCTGCATCACACAAAATAAATTGTCTTATACTAGTTTGATACATTATCCAGTCACAATGGCAACCATGCTAAAGGGACATGTTACCCAAAAAGCTAACTAGAAAATATCAGATGAATATCACATGTAAAAAAAAAGATATTTTACCTCAAAATTTTCTCAGGAGCCACATCTAATTTTAACGGGACTTTAATCCAGTGGCGATTCTTGTCCAAGGGTTTGCAAGGGAGCCTGTATCCTCACTTTAAAGGGCCATAATACCCAAATGTTTAAACACTTGAAAGGGATGCAGCATAGCTGTAAAAAGCTGATTAGAAAATATCACCTGAACATCTCTATGTAAAAAAGAAAGATATTTTACCTCAAAAGTTCCTCAGTAGCCACCTCCCATTGTAAAGGATTTCTAAGCAGCATTTTGGTGTGTTTGTCCTGGGACATCTGAAGGGACTAGCATCGTGCACTCTCATATTATTTCACCAATCAGGTAAAGGAAGCTTACTATGAAATCTCATGAGAGTTAAGTGAAATCTCATGAGATCACAGTAAGAGTTCATGACCTCAGCACTGCTGATGCTGATTGGCTGCTGTTCATTTCTTCATTTTTTTAAATTTGTTTACCTGCAGCTGGGAGCAGCTGAGTATAACTTTTTTACACATAACTAACTCTGCTGATGCATAGAGATGCTCAGGTGATATTTTCCTGTCAGCTTTTTACAGTTATACTGCATCAGTTTCAAGTGATTTAGCATATGAGTATTATGTCCCTTTAAGGTAGTTAACTATCAAATTGAAAGGTTATGGTTAAATCTCATTATATCACAGTAAAGCAAAGTGTGAACTTAGCACTAATGATGCTGATTGGTTGTTGTTTTTCTCCATGCAAATGACAGTAGCTGTAGTATAACTGCTCACAGAACACTTACTGTTTTTGCCTAGAGATTTTCATGTAAAACATTAAAAAAGCATACTGAAAAATAAAATTCTCTATATAGACTTTTATGTTTGGCCTTATTTCCTTTATATTAAAACTAGTCCTAAAGCCCGTTTACACGGGCCATATTTTGCAGTACAGCGGTCCCACCCCTTGCTCTCTCTCCCCCTCTCTTTTGCTCTCTCTCTCCCTCTCTTTTGTGCTCTCTCCCCTTCTCTTTTGCACTCTCTCCCCCTCTCTTTTGTGCTCTCTCTCGCTCCACCTCTCTTTTGCTCTCTCTCTCTCCCCCCTCTATTTTGCTCTCTCTCTCCCTCTCTTTTGCGCTCTCTCTCCCCCTCTCTTTTACGCTCTCTCCCCCCCTCTCTTTTGCTCTCTCTCTCTCTTTTGCGCTCTCTCTTCCCCCTACTTTGCACGCTCTCTTTCCCCCTCTCTTTTGCACTCTCTCTCTCCCCCTCTCTTTTGCGCTCTCTCTCCCCCCTCTTTTGTGCTCTCTCTCTCCCCCTCTCTTTTGCACTCTCTCTCTCCCCTCTCTTTTGCGCTCTCTCTCCCCCCTCTTTTGCGCTCTCTCCCCCCTCTCTTTTGCTCTGTCTCTCTCCCCCATTTTGCTCCTCTCTTCCCCCTCCTCCTTTGCACGCTCTCTCTCCCCCTCTCTTTTGCACTCTCTCTCCCCCTCTCATTTGCTCTCCCCCATCTCTTTTGCTCTTTCCCTTCTCTTTTGCTCACTCTCCATCCCTCTCTTTTGCTCTCTCTCTTCTCCTCTCTATTGTTCTCTCTCCCCCCTCTCTCCTTTTGCTCCCTCCCCTCTCTTTTGCTCTCTCTCTTCCCCTCTCTCTATTTCCCCCTCTTATTTTCTATCTCCCCCTCTCTTTTGCTCTCTCTCTCTCTCCTCTCTTTTTGTCTCTCTTTCCTCTATTTTGCTCTTCCCCCTCTCTTTTGCTCTTTCCCCTCTATTTTGCTCTCTCTCCCCTCTCTTCTGCTCTTCCCCCTCTCTGTAGCTCTTTCCTCTATCTTTATCTCTTTCCTCTCTTTTTGTCTCTCCCTCTCTTTCTATTTCTCTCCCCCTCTCTCGCTCCAACTGCACCCGGCCACGCCCCCCGCCACGCCTGACCACATCCACGCTCCCGCCCGGCCATGCCCACATTTGCCCCACCACCGCCAAACAGCATGTCAGGTAAGGCCAGGTGTGTTTGTCCTTGTGCTGTCTCTACTGCGCATGACAGCTTCGGACAAACACACTTGGCCTTTTATATTATAGGATAAGGAAATTATTCATTATATATCATTGAAATATAAAAAAATGGTTAAGTAGAAAATATATTCTTTTTCTAAGGAAATAATCCCTGCTTTAAAGACTATTTGATTTTAAAATCTTCCCAAGTACCTACCCTTGCTTTAATGGATATTTGCTTTAAAATATTCTCAAGTACCTTGTTTGTTAAAATCTATGAAACAAGTGATTTATCTTGTAGCAGGAATAAAAGCTTCACACACACAAACAGTTTATTGTCAGACTCAAAATCATTAAATTATTGAAATCTCATTTTAAGACATAAATATCATTTCATTGTAGAACAGTTACAAATAAAGCAACTGAAAAATGATTTGGCATTCTTGTATCTTAATCAGTCTAAATATATTAACTTTATTAAGTACAATTGTTTTTTTTTTTCTTTTGTTGAAATATCAGGCATATTAGTTTAATCAAATCTTAAGGTGTTCTAATACATGAAAAATTGTCTCATAAAAAAACTTTATTATCTGTCAAAAAGGATGAAAATATAACTTTACATTTCTGTTTTAAAGTAATTTTAGTGCCTATTAGCTATAAAGTAACAGTTATATATAATTTAGTGTATGTAGTCACTCGAAACAACTTGACATTTTCACACAAACATAGAACTTTAATAACAGTCTTGGGATTTCATTGGAAGTATACCCTACTACAGGATATTAAAATAACTTATGGTACACTGTAATTCTTGTTTTGTATTTGCCCAAGTACTTTTGAAGCATGCCATAAAATAGAAAAATAAAATTCTAAGATCCAAAATAAGCTAAGCTGCATTCTTAAAGTTACAGCAGCCCTTTTTTGAATTAAGCTTTATTAAAACAGATGTCAAGTCTTGCTATTTTAATCCGTCACATTGTTCTCATTTTCTTTATATTACAATAATGTATAATATAGGATCACTTTATAAATACACTGCAGTAGAACTGCATTTAAAAATAGACAAGATTAATGGATTGTGTTAGTGGAACAATTACATTTTCTGCATACAGAATCACAGTTAGGGGCCTATTTATTATTGTGCGAGTGTCCGCTGCACATCGATAAATGCAGACAACATACGCTCTCGGCATTTATCATTGCACCTGCAGTTCTTATGAGGACATGGGTATTTCTTTACAATTTAGGGCCAGATTACAAATTGAGCGCAAAATATTGCTTCTGTGAAAGCAATATTTGTGCTCCACTTTTTAATACCAGCGCACGCAAATGTGTGCTGGCATTACAGCATTACAAACTGGTGTTTCGCATTGCATGGAAGTATTGTGCTCATGAGAGCTCGCTTCCATAGGCTCCAATGGGCGCCTCATTCTCATGCCGTGAGACACGGCATGAGAAATAGCGCAGTTAAGGTGTAAGTCACGCAGCGAAGGGGAAGCAAATATAAATATAAATAAGAAGATATACATATATATGTATGTGTTATATGTGGATATACACATTATACATATATATTTACAGGGAACACACAGTTCCCATAGACTGCAATATAAAGGCACATTTCAGTGCCGTTTTCTCTAACATCCCATGCCCGCCAACTTTAGTCCCCAAAAACTTTTTTTTTTTTTTTTTTAAATGCTTATTTCTTTTTTTTTAAAAAGGAAACTAACACAAAACTTTGGAGGGCAATTGGGGGACATTTAGTAAAATTTACCAGAGGTCTAAACTCAGAGTGCTAATTGCTACCTTAAAGGGACAGTCAAGTCCAAAAAACCTTTCATGATTCAAATAGGGCATGCGACTTTCCAATTTACTTTTATCACCAATTTTGCTTTGTTCTCTTGGTATTCTTAGTTGAAAGCTAAACCTAGGAGGTTCATATGCTAATTTCTTAGACCTTGAAGGCCGCCTCTAAGCTGAATGCATTTTGACCACTAGAGGGCGTTAGTTCATGTGTTTCATATAGATAAAATTGAGCTCATGCACGTGAATTTATCGAAGAGTGAGCACTGATTGGCTAAAATGGAGTCTGTCAAAAGAACTGAAATAAGGGGGCAGTCTACAGAAGCTTATATACAAGGTAATTACAGAGGTAAAACGTGTATTATTATAACTATGTTAGTTATACAAAACTGGGGAATGGGTAATTAAGGGAATATCTATCTTTTAAAACAACAAAAATTCTGGTGTTGACTGTCCCTTTAAGCTCGCTGGTTATTTATCATGCTCGATACATCAGCGCTCCACTTGTAATCTAATTATAAAATTAACAAATAAGCTATTTTTTGCATTTGTCAATGATATAATAAATACTGCTTCAACAAGCTAAAGAAATGAACAAATGCAAAAGACAAAATCATTTTGTTGATTCATTATTGCAGTTAAAAGGCTGGGAAGGCTTTAATACATTTGGGTAAGGCTTCCAATTTACACTTTTAAAGAGACATGGAGGCCTAGTTATCAACGTGTCTACTTACCTGCCTTCGCCGGCCCAATACGCCCGCCTAAGCTCGCCTACCATCGCCTCCGCGGACCTGTAAAATCTCACCAAAGTTATCAAAAAAACTGTCAAAAAGCCGTGCACCAAGTACGGGGCGATGAGCAGCGGACTGTGATAGTTATCACTCATCCAATCTCGCTGCTCTTCGGCTTTTTGCCACTTTATTGACAAGCTGTCACTAAGCACTCACACTAACTATATTGTTCTGCCCCCTATACCGGCGCCCCCGGAGCCCCCGCAACTAAATAAAGTTATTAACCCCTAAACAGTTGCTCCCGGACACCGCCGCAACTATAATAAATGTATACCTCCACCTACATAATACCTAGTAACCCCTATCCTGCCCCCGTATACCGCCACCACCTATAATAAATTTATTAACCCCTATCCTGCCGATCCCAGAACCCGCCGCAACTAAATAAATGTATTAACCACTAAACCGCCGCTCCCGGACCCCGCTGCCACCTATATTAAACTTATTAACCCCTATCCTGCCCCCCTACACCGTCGCCACCTATAATAAATTTATTAACCCCTATCCTGCCCCCTTATACCGCCGCAACCTATAATACATTTATTAACCCCTATCCTGCCCCCTCTACACCGCCGCCACTATAATAAAATTATTAACCCCTAAACCTAAGTCTAACCCTAACCCGCCCCTAACTTAAATATTAATTAAATACATCTAAATAAATTTAATTCTTATTAAATTAATTATTCCTATTTAAAACTAAATACTCACCTTTAAAATAAACCCTAAGATAGCTACAATGTAATTAATAATTACATTGTAGCTATTTTAGGATTTATATAAAAAAAATGCCCTACCCTATTCTACATTAAAAAGTTAACAGCTCAATTACCTTACCAGCCCTTAAAAGGGCCTTTTGCGGGGCATGCCCCAAAGAAAACAGCTCTTTTGCCTGTAAAATAAAAATACAACCCCCCCAACATTAAAACCCACCACTCACATACCCCTACTCTAACCCAAACCCCCCTTAAATAAACCTAACACTACCCCCCTGAAGATCATCCTACCTTTAGCCGTCTTCAGCCAGCCGACCACCAATGGAACCGAAGAGGAGATCCGGAGCGGCAGAATTCATCATCCAAGGGGCGCTGAAGAAGTCTTCCATCCGACTGAAGTCATCATCCAAGGGGCGCTGAAGAAGTCTTCCTTCAGATTGAAGTCATCATCCAGGCGGCGTCTTCAATCTTCATCCATCCAGGAGTGGAGCGGAGCCATCTTCAGACGAGCCTACGCGGAGCCATCTTCTTCCACAGATGACTGAACGACGAATGACGGTTCATTTAAAGGGACAGTATACTGTAAAATAGTTTTTCCCTTAATGTGTTTACAATTGCTTTTTTTACCAACTCCAGAGTAAAAAATGTATGAAAATTAGCTTTTTAAGGTTTATTTCTGTATATTAAAGCTCTGATTTTGTGTTTTGAAGCCACAACCTAATAAAATGGGTTGAGCTTGTAGGTATAATCAGATCTCATTACTGTATCACATTGTGCACATATACCTGCTTCTTTATCTTATATCTGTCCTTAAAACAATCACCAGTACTTTGAGAGAACAATGGAAAATCAACATTGTATTACCTTATCTCTGCTATATCCGACTGGGAGTGTAATTTCTTCTGCTGGCTGTGTTTACAAAGCTTATCTATAGCTGGTACGCGGGGCCACAAACTTTCAGAATAGGTGGGGATACCACATGCTAAATTAACAATTTCAAATGCCAATATAAGGGTAAAGGAGCTACTTGTAAAGAATTTAATACACTCCAGCAGGTAAAGTGGATCATTGGGAACAAATTAAAGGGGAGAAATTTTTTGAGTAAACTGTCCCTTTAAGTGATGTCATCCAAGATGGCGTCCCTCGAATTCCGATTGGCTGATAGGATTCTATCAGCCAATCGGAATTAAGTGAGAAAAAATCTGATTGGCTGATCCAATCAGCCAATCAGATTGAAGTTCAATCCGATTAGCTGATCCAATCAGCCAATCAGATTGAGCTCGCATTCTATTGGCTGTCCCGATCAGCTAATAGAATGCAAGCTCAATCTGATTGGCTAATTGGATCAGCCAATCAGATTTTTCCTCACTTAATTCCGATTGGCTGATAGAATCCTATCAGCCAATCAGAATTCGAGGGACGCCATCTTGGATGATGTCCCTTAAAGGAACCGTCATTCGTCATTCAGTCGTCGGTGGAAGAAGAAGGCTCCGCGTAGGCTCGTCCGAAGATGGCTCTGCTCCAGATGGATGAAGATTGAAGACGCCCCCTGGATGATGACTTCAATCGGATGGAAGACTTCTTCAGCGCCCCTTGGATGATGACTTCTACAGCTCCGGATCTCCTCTTTGGTTCCATCGGTGGTCGGCTGGCTGAAGACGGCTAAAGGTAGGATGATCTTCAGGGGGGTAGTGTTAGGTTTATTTAAGGGGGGTTTGGGTTAGAGTAGGGGTATGTGGGTGGTGGATTTTAATGTTGGGGGTTGTATTTTTATTTTACAGGCAAAAGAGCTGTTTTCTTTGGGGCATGCCCCGCAAAAGGCCCTTTTAAGGGCTGGTAATGTAATTGAGCTGTTATCTTTTTAATGTAGAATAGGGTAGGGCATTTTTTTATTTTGGGGGGATTTGTTATTTTATTAGGGGGCTTAGATTAGGTGTAAGTAGCTTAAAATTGTTGTAATATTTTTTAACTGTTTGTAACTTATTTTTTTTTATTTTTTGTAACTTAGCTTTTTTTTTATTTTTTGTACTTTAGTTAGTTTATTTAATTGTATTTAATTGTAGTTATTTGTAGGTAATTTATTTAATTAATTTAATGATAGTGTAGTGTTAGGTTTAATTGTAACTTAGGTTAGGAATTATTTTACAGGTAATTTTGTATTTCTTTTAGCTAGGTAGTTATTAAATAGTTAATAACTATTTAATAACTATTCTAACAAGCTAAAATAAATACAAAGTTACCTGTAAAATAAAAATAAATCCTAAGATAGCTACAATGTAATTATTAATTACCTTGTAGCTATCTTAGGGTTTATTTTACAGGTAAGTATTTAGTTTTAAATAGGATTAATTTAGTTAATAAGAGTTATAATATTTAGATTTATTTAATTAATATTTAAGTTAGGGGGGTGTTAGGGTTAGACTTAGGATTAGGGGTTGATAATTATATTATAGTTGCGGCGGTATAGGGGGGGCAGGATAAGGGTTAATACATTTATTATAGGTTGCGGCGGTGTAGGGGGCGCAGGATACAGGTTAATAAATTTATTATAGGTGAGCGACGGTGTAGGGGGGGCAGATTAGGGGTTAATAAGTTTAATATAGGTGGCGGCGGGGTCCGGGAGCGGCAGTTTAGGGGTTAATACATTTATTATAGTTGCGGCGTGTCCGGGAGCGGCGGTTTAGGGGTTAATAACTTTATTTAGTTGCAGCAGTGTAGGGGGCGGCAGATTAGGGGTTAATATGTATAATGTAGCTAGCGGTGGGCTCCGGGAGCAGCGGTTTAGGGGGTAATACATTTATTTAGTTGCGGCGGTGTAGGGGGGGACAGATTAGGGGTGTGTAGACTCGGGGTACATGTTAGGGTGTTAGGTGCAGACGTTTCCCATATGAATCAATGGGATGTCGGGCAGCAGCGAACATGAACTTTCGCTATGGTCAGACTCCCATTGATTCCTATGGGATCTGCCGCCTCCGGGACGGCGGTTTGAAAACCAGGTACGCTGGACCGGAAAAGTGCCGAGCGTACCTGCTAGTTTTTTGATAATTAGCAAAAGTAGTCAGATTGTGCCGAACTTGTGTGCGGAACATCTGGAGTGACGTAGAAATCGATTTGTGTCGGACTGAGTCCGGCGGATCGAAGCTTACGTCACTAAATTCTATTTTGCTGGTATGAAGGGCTTGATAACTTAGGCGAATCAGCCTCGCCACAAATACGCTGCGGAATTCCAGCGTATTTGAGGTTGACGGCTTGATAACTAGGCCTCATGGACCCCATTTTTTTTCTTTCATGATTCAGATAAAGCACACAATTTGAAACAACTTTCCAACTTACTTCTTTTATCTTATTTACTTTATTATTTTAGTATGCTTTGTTGAAAAGCACACATAGGCAGACTCTATATATAATAAGGCTGAAACAATTGTCTGGGGTTGCTGTGTTCCTTGTTCAGAGAGGAATTGCCTGGTATTTTGGCGCTGGACTGACTGTAATTGGCGGGATCTCATCAGACTGATATACTACTCTGTGAAAAGCATCAACGGGCTAAAAAGAAGCTGCACCCAGGTGGTAAATTGCCATAGAACAGGCTAACAATATTATTGAGCTGGTTGCTCATTCCTGAGAGTGCACTTCTCTCTATGTGTATATATACACATAGAGCATGGCCGGGGTTCTGGTAAAAATCGGAAGGATCGGGTTAGCTCGCTCTCCAGAGCGCGTTAAGGGAAGTATTCTAGCTACAGGTGAACTTTTTCCTTCTAGCTTTGAACATTTACATTAGTTTTAATTAAAATGAATGTAAATTTTTAACTAAAATTCAGTATTTGTTTCCTTTTAAACTAAACGAATAACAAACAGTGCAGCCAACGAATATTCGGGTAAACAAATTTCCCTGAATATTGTGTGTATATATATATATATATATATATATATATATATATATATATATAATTTTCCTCCTCAGGGCTCTGCACACACTTTTTTCAATTATGACTGCCCAGGGTGCATTTAAATTAGAAATCCAACAAACAAAAGTACAAAGCACTCACCGGGACTTCACAAATAAATATTCAATTTATTAAATCATAGCAGTGACATTTTCGGAGATATTATCCCCGTCTTCAGACCATATAAAAAACAATACACATACCTTACTCCTTTATACCATCACCAAAACACCTCTACCGTGAAACCGGAAGTGCTCCAGTGTCCTAGCCGCACCACTGCGCAGGAGCAGCCCGTCGCCATAGCAACCGGAAGCAGCCTGTCTATAAAACATATAGAAAGAGACACCGGATAATGTAATACATTATAGTGCAACATAAGTTGCTTCATCATACAACTTATGCATATTATTACGAAGTGTAACACTATATTAACATACTGTACAGTAAGGTGAGACTATTTTAGCAAAGCATATTCTAGATTCAGTAGCATGAATATTACTAACAGACTTGCAATCAAGCTTTCTAGCAAATTAACTTAATAGTCTGCATTATATATATAGATGCACCGTAGACCATCCAATCCGCTCAGTTAGTATATCACACTGGTTATAACATCTACTCAATTAAAATTGTATCTGGAACTTATAAATTCATAAAAATTTTAAATTTAACACAACAGCAATCCTAAACACAGGTTAAGCTAAGAAAGATATTAGAGAGCACAAATGATTAGATAAACCTTCTAAATAACATTTTTTAATGCAAACAGTGTTACACCTATTAATAATATGCATTAATTTTATGATGAAGCACCTTATGGTGCAGTATGGTGTATTACATTATCCGGTATCTCTTTCTATATTTTTTTTTTACACACCGCTTCTGGTTGCTATGGCGACGGCCTGCGCGTAGTATGCCGGGGCACTTCCGGTTTCGCGGTAGAGGTGTTTTGGTGATGGTACAAAGGAGTAAGGTATGTGTATTGTTATTTTATATCGTCTGAAGGCGGGGATAATATTCCCGAAATGTCACTGCTATGATTTAATAAATAGAATATTTATTTGTGAAGACCCGGTGAGTGCTTTCTACTTTTTGTTCACTATATATATATATGTATGTAAGTGTGTGTGTGTGTAGTAAATTATTTAAAGGGATATTGTATACGACAAGGTGTTGGACTGGGAATGGCGCAAAGATGTATATGTATATATGTGCACACGTACATACACATACATATGTACACACACATATACATACATACACATATATACATACACATTTATACATACACACATCATCATATTTCTCAAAAGAGAGTCAATATTACTGCACAAGAATTTATTTTAATAACTAATTATTGTTGTCCAATTGGTTTTATACATACTAATAATACTGTAATCAGCTGTAGATTGAAGATCCTAATTATAGTTTTGTACCTTTTAGTTAGGCAACACATGCAACTCTGATAACTTTTAGTTAGCACCTTGGCCATATACACAATTATTCATGTATTAGTTTGGTGGGAAGAAAATATATATCGTGGACGATTTAATGTTTGCATACTTTAAGTACCTTTATTTATTTATTTTTAACTGTAACCATTTTTTTTAAATTGTTTCTTTGTATTCTAACAATAGCGAAGGAATACACGTAATAAGGATTTCTCACCTCCATATAAAAAGAAAAAGTAAAAATCAATACAATTTAGTTTTAGTACCTTTCATGGAAATGAAAAAGAAATTTGATCAAAAGTTCAACTTAAATACTGCAGAGACCGTTATGAAAAAACATTAACTTGCCACTTTACAATGAAATCTGCAACATAAATTACCTTGGAACCAATTTAAAGTTATATTAAACAAATTAATCTTTAAATTGATTTTAAAAGTAGAAAGCTTGTAGTACTAATTGAGACTACAAAGTAACTACTGAGGTGAACATGTTGAAAAAGAAGCTTTCTAGTATCATACATCTTTAAAGAAATTGCAGTAACTTCAAAGCCGATGTTATTAAAGAGGAGAGTAGAATATATGAAGTTAACAAATCACCCAGGTAAGCACTGCAAAGTATTTTAGTTCCTGAAGAAAATTAACACCAGGTAACAAATTGAAGTTGTTGGGTGAAAAAAAATATCCACAGTATCTGAAAATTAATAGTAGAGTTCTAGGAAGTTCACCAGTATATTAGGAACACAGAAAAGAAGCAATTACTTCACAACACAGAGTTAATAGTGATAGGTTTCCCTTGAAGATGAATGAACTGGTGTATATACAGAAAGGATTCTCTGATCAGGCACACAAGTGGCAAAAAGGACCCATAAAAATAAATATATGTCCATATTATGGGGATATACGCCGGAATTCCACTGCGTAATTGTTGCGAGCTTGATCCGACCTTGTTATCAAAGCCTACAGACCAGCAAGTGTTGAAATTTGTGATGTAACAAATGATCTGCTGGTCTCAATCCGACGCAGATCGATGCTTATGTCGCTACAGATGTTCTGAATACACATTCGGCTCTATCTGACACTTTTTCCCATTTACCAAATAGTTAACAGGTACGCTCGTGGCTATTCCGGCCCAGCGTACCTGGTTTTCAATCCACAACCTTGGAGGCCGTGGTGGAATTTTTTTTTTTACAGGTAAAAGAGCTGATTTCTTTTGGGCAATGCCCCACAAAATAACCTTATAAGGGCCATTGGTAGTTTATTGTAGGCTGGGGGGGGGGGTTATTTTGGAGGGGCTTTTTTATTTTGATAGAGCTATTAGATTAGGTGTAATTCTTTTTTATTTTTGATAATGTGTTTTTTTGTTGTTGTAATTTAGTGTTTTTTTTTGTAACTTTGTTTTTTTTTTTCTTTTGGTAATGTAGTACTTTTAATAAGGTTAAATTGTATATTTAAATAATTTGAGTAGGGTTAGGTTTTTTTTAATATGTAATTTAGTTAATTTAATTGGTAGTTTAATTTAATTGTAGTATAATAGTTAGGGTAGGTTCATTAATATTTTAAACTAGTTTATTTTAATTCTACATGTAAGTTTAAATGTATTTGAAGATAGGGATGTTGTATTTTTAATTTAAAGTTAGCAGGTTGTTAGGTTTAGGGGTTAATAGCTTAATTCTTTTTTTGGCGATGTGGGGGGCTGACGGTTTAGGGGTTAATAGGTTTAGTTAGTGGTAGTGATGGTAGTATAGGGGTTAATAACTTTATTTATGTTCGTCGAAGACGGGGAGTGGCAGGATAGGGGTCAATAATTTTATTTATGTTGCGGCGGGGTCGGGGAGCGACGGGATAGGGGTTAATAACTTTATTTATGTTGCAATGGGGTCGGGGAGTGGCAGGATAGGGGTTAATAATTGTATTTATGATGCAGCGGTGTGGGGGAGCGGCGGGACAGGGTTTAAACATTTTAGTATAGTGGCGCATTTAGTGACAGCCAGGGTATAAATAAAGTTGGGAAAAAGCCGAATAGACCCGAGATCGATGACTGTTAGTTAACAACAGTCCGATGCTCATCGCACCATACTTGGTGTGCGTCTTTTTGCCGGCTTTTTTTATAAATAAGGAGAGCGTATTGAGATACACTGCTGCGATGTTAGGAGACGTTAGGCGAGCTTATTGGTGCCCGCAAATGCAACACAGTTGACGGCTTGACAGATATCCCCCAAAATGTCAAAAAGATCCATACTGTATATTTCCCAAGTTCAGCAACTTGATATCTTTAAATAACGATCACAGTTTGTGATTAACAATACATTTTAACACAGAAAAGTAGAATTTGATAGTAGATAAGAACCAAAAAGGCCCATTAAGTCTACCTACATTACATGTTATTTAAAGGGACACTGAACCCAAATTTTTTATTTCGTGATTCAGATAGAGCATGCATTTTTAAGCAACTTTCTAATTTACTCCTATTATCAAATTTTCTTCATGTACTTGGTATCTTTATTTGAAAAGCAAGAATGTAAGATTAGATGCCGGACCATTTTTGGTGAACAACCTGGGTTGTCCTTACTGATTGGACAGCACCAATAAACAAATGCTGTCCATTGTCCTGAACCAAAATTTGGCTGGCTCCTTAGCTTAGATACCTTCTTTTTCAAATAAAGATAGCAAGAGAATGAAAAAAAAATATAATAAGAGTAAATTAGAAACGTGCTTAAAATTGCATGCTCTATATGAATCACAAAAGAAAAAAATTGGGTTCAGTGACCCTTTAAGATAGCCTTATGCGTGTCCCAGACCTTTTGAATTATTTTACAGTCCTTAGGGTATATTTATTAAAGTGCGAGTGGACATTATACCATGTAGTGTATCATATCCGCTGTACATCGATAAATGCTGATAGCATATGCTGTTGGCATTTATCATTGCATCAGCAGTTCTTTTGAACTGCTGGTGCAATGCCGCCCCCTGCAGATTCACGGCCAATCAGCTGCTAGCAGAGGGTGTCAATCAACCCAATTGTATTCGATCAGGTTGATTTCTGTCCGCGACCTCAGAGCAGGTGGACAAGTTATGGAGCAGCGGTCTTAAGACCGTGGCTTCATAACTTCTGTTTCCGGCGAGCCTGAAGGCTTGCTGGAAACCAGGGGCATCAAGCTCCATTTGGAGCTTGATAATTTGGCCTCCTTGTGTTTACCACCCCTGTTGGAAGTTTATTCCATTAATTTACCAACTTTTCTGTAAAGAAAATTGCTTTTCCGCATTGCTCCTGAATATTCTACTCTCTGACTTAAGATTGTGACTCCTTATTTTGTTTTTCTTTCTTGGGGAAAGTACTTTCAGCTTCCACTTCATTACGTTCTTTCATATTTTGAAGGTTTTTATCAAGTCACCTTTTTTTCCTTCTCTGCTCTAAATTTTACATGTTTAGATCATATGGTCTTTCTTTATACGTTTTATATTTTAGACCGTGTACCATTTTAGTAGCCTTCCTTTCAACAGTTTCTAATTTATTGATATCCTTCTGGAGATATAGGGGTGGATTTATCAAAGCTTCAACTAATAATACGCTGGAATCCCACGTCAAATTCAACACAAGATTGATCCGCCGTAGTTAACAAAGCATCAAGATCCTCAAATATTGAAACGTGTGACGTAACATGCTCTCCCATGATCTCAATCCGACGCAGATCGATGTTTGCGTCATTCCAGATGTTTCAAATTCACATTCAACTCTATTTGACCCTCTTCCCAATTTATCAAACAGTCAACAGGTAAGCTTGCATAAATTCCGACGCAGCGTACCTATCGTTTAAATTGCAACACTTGAGGCCGCGAATGCCTAGAAATCAATGGGAGTCTAAAAACACACGCCTAGATTTAGAGTTTTGCGTTAGCCGTCCAAACCAGCGTTAGGGGGTCCTAACACTGTTTTTTACCGCCCGCTGGTATTTAGAGTCAGTCATGAAAGGGTCTAACGCTCACTTTCCAGCCGCGACTTTTCCATACCGCAGATCCCCCTACGCCAATTGCGTATCCTATCTTTTCAATGGGATCTTTCTAACGTCTTGGCTGAAGTGAGCGTTAGAAATCTAACGACAAGACTCCAGCCGCAGAGAAAAGCCAGGAGTTAAGAGCTTTCTGGGCTAACGCCGGTTCATAAAGCTCTTAACTACTTTGCTCTAAAGTACACTAACACCCATAAACTACCTATGTACCCCTAAACCGAGGCCCCCCCACATCGCCGCCACTCTATTAAAAATTTTTAACCCCTAATCTGCTGACCGCACACCGCCGCAACCTACATTATCCCTATGTACCCCTAATCTGCTGCCCCTAACACCGCCGACACTTACATAATATTTATTAACCCCTAATCTTCCCCCCAATGTCGCCACCACCTACCTACAATTATTAACCCCTAATCTTCCGACCGGACCTCACCGCTACTCTAATAAATGCATTAACCCCTAAAGCTATGTCTAACCCTAACACTAACACCCCCCAAAGTTAAATATAATTTTATTCTAACGAAATAAAATAAATCTTATTAAATAAATTATTTCTATTTAAAGCTAAATACTTACCTGTAAAATAAACCCTAATATAGCTACAATATAAATAATAATTATATTGTAGCTATTTTAGGATTAATATTTATTTTACAGCAACAGTTAATAACTATTTAATAGCTACCTAGTTAAAATAATTACAAAATTACCTGTAAAATAAATCCTAACCTAAGTTACAATTAAACCTAACACTACACTATCAATAAATAAATTAAATACAAATACCTACAAATAAATACAAATAAATACACTAACTAAAGTACAAAAAATAAAAAAAGAACTAAGTTACAAAAAATAAAAAAATAATTTACAAACATTATAAAAATATTACAACAATTTTAAGCTTATTACACCTATTCTAAGCCCCCTAAAAAAATAACAAAGCCCCCCAAAATAAAAAAATGCCCTACCCTATTCTAAAATAAAAATTGAAAAGCTCTTTTACCTTACCAGCCCTTAAAAGGGCTTTTTGCGGGGCATGCCCCAAAGAATTCTGCTCTTTTGCCTGTAAAAAAAAACATATTATACCCCCCCAACATTACAACCCACCACCCACATACCCCTAATCTAACCCAAACCCCCCTTAAATAAACCTAACACTAAGCCCCTGAAGATCTTCCTACCTTATCTTCACCACGCCGGGTATCACCGATCCGTCCAGAAGAGGGTCCAAAGTCTTCCTCCTATCCGGGCGATGTCTTCATCCAAGTGGAGGCTGAAGAGGTCCATCATCCGGCTGAAGAGGTCCATCATCCGGCTGAAGTCTTCTATCAAGCGGCATCTTCAATCTTCTTTCTTCCGGCTCCATCTTCATCCCGCCAACGCGGAACATCCTTCCTCCGCGATGAACTCCCGACGAATGAAGGTTCATTTAATGGATGTCATCCAAGATGGAGTCCCTCGAATTCCGATTGGCTGATAGGATTCTATTAGCCAATCGGAATTAAGGTAGGAAAATTCTGATTGGCTGATGGAATCAGCCAATCAGATTCAAGTTCAATCCGATTGGCTGATTGGATCAGCCAATCAGATTGAGCTCTCATTCTATTTTGCTATTGAGCTCTCATTCTGTTCCGATCAGCCAATAGAATGCGAGCTCAATCTGATTGGCTGATCCAATCAACCAATCGATTTGAACTTGAATCTGATTGGCTGATTCCATCAGCCAATCAGAATTTTCCTACCTTAATTCCGATTGGCAGATAGAATCCTATCAGCCAATTGGAATTTGAGGGACACCATCTTGGATGACGTCCCTTAAAGGAACCTATATTTGACGGGAGTTCGTCATGGAGGAAGGATGTTCCGCGTTGGCGGGATAAAGATGGAGCCAGAATAAAGAAGATTGAAGATGCCGCTTGATAGAAGACTTCAGCCGGATGATGGACCTCTTCAGCCCCCGCTTGGATGAAGACTTTAGCCGGATGATGGACCTCCTCAGCCTCCGCTTGGATGAAGACTTCAGCCGGATGATGGACCTCTTCAGCCCCCGCTTGGATGAAGACATTGCCCGGATAGGAGGAAGACTTCGGACCCTCTTCTGAACGGATCGGTGATACCCGGCGTGGTGAAGATAAGGTAGGAAGATCTTCAGGGGCTCAGTGTTAGGTGTATTTAAGGGGGTTTGGGTTAGATTAGGGGTATGTGGGTGGTGGGTTGTAATGTTGGGGGGGTATAATATGTTTTTTTTTACAGGCAAAAGAGCAGAATTCTTTGGGCATGCCCCGCAAAAGGCCCTTTTAAGGGCTGGTAAGGTAAAAGAGCTTTTCAATTTTTATTTTAGAATAGGGTAGGGCATTTTTTTATTTTGGGGGGCTTTGTTATTTTTTATAATGTTTGTAAATAATTTTTTTATTTTTTGTAACTTAGTTCTTTTTTTATTTTTTATACTTTAGTTAGTGTATATATTTGTATTTATTTGTAGGTGTTTGTATTTAATTTATTTATTGATAGTGTAGTGTTAGGTTTAATTGTAACTTAGGTTAGGATTTATTTTACAGGTAATTTTGTCATTATTTTAACTAGGTAGCTATTAAATAGTTATTAACTATTTAATAGCTATTGTACCTGGTTAAAATAAATACAAAGTTGCCTGTAAAATAAATATTAATCCTAAAATAGCTACAATATAATTATTATTTATATTGTAGTTATATTAGGGTTTATTTTACAGGTAAGTATTTAGCTTTAAATAGGAATAATTTATTTAATAAGATTTATTTTATTTCATTAGAATAAAATTATATTTAACTTAGGGGGGTGTTAGTGTTAGGGTTAGACCTCGCTTTAGGGGTTAATAAATTTATTAGAGTAGCGGTGAGGTCCGGTCGGCAGATTAGGGGTTAATAATTGTAGGTAGGTAGCGGCGACGTTGGGGGGGCAGATTAGGGGGTAATAAATATAATATAGGGGTCGGCGGGGGTTAGGGGCAGCAGATTAGGGGTACATAGGGATAATTTAGGTTGGGGCTGTGTACGGAGCAGCAGATTAGGGGTTAATAATAATATGCAGGGGTCAGCGGTAGCGGGGGCGGCAGATTAGGGGTTAATAAGTGTAAGGTTAGGGGTGTTTAGACTCGGGGTACATGTTAAGGTGTTAGGTGCAGAGTTAGGGAGTGTTTCCCTGTTGACCACCCTCTTCTGCTCCAAACCCTCCAATCCTTTGGCATCTGTGACACAGCCCTTTCGTGGCTCTCTTCCTATCTGTCAAACCGTACCTTCAGTGTAGCCTTCTCTGGGGCCTCCTCTGCCCCGTCATCACTTTCTGTCGGAGTACCGCAAGGCTCTGTCCTCGGTCCCCTTCTCTTCTCAATCTATACATCATCACTAGGTTCCCTAATTAAGTCCCACGGTTTCCAATATCATTTGTATGCCGATGACACTCAAATCTACTTCTCTGCACCAGAACTATCTCCTTCCTTGCTAACCCGTGTCACTAACTGTCTTTCTCACATCTCTTCCTGGATGTCCTCTCACTACCTCAAGCTAAATCTCTCCAAAACTGAGCTCCTCATTTTCCCCCCTTCTTCCAAAATCTCCACCCCCAATATCTCTATAACTGTCGGCAACTCCATCATTACCCCTACCCCGCACGCCCGATGTCTCGGGGTCACATTTGACTCAGATCTTTCCTTCACTCCTCACATTCAGTCATTGGCTAAAGCCTGCCGCTTCCACCTTAAAAACATCTCTAAAATTAGACACTTCCTTACACAAGACACAACTAAGATTTTAATCCACTCTCTCATTCTTTCCCGCCTTGATTACTGCAACTCTGTCCTCTCTGGTCTCCCCACCTGCCGCCTAGCTCCTTTACAATCCATAATGAATGCCTCTGCCAGACTCATCTTCCTTACACGTCGCTCTTCATCTGCTGCGCCTCTCTGCCAATCCCTTCACTGGCTTCCTCTTGCCTCTAGGATCAAACACAAAACTCTCACTCTGACATACAAAGCCCTCAACTGCACTGCTCCCCCCTACATCTCAGACCTTGTCTCCAGATACTCTCCCTCCCGTCCCCTTCGCTCTGCTCATGACCTCCTACTCTCCTCCTCTCTTGTCACCTCATCACACTCCCGTTTACAGGACTTCTCCAGACTGGCTCCCATCTTATGGAACTCTCTGCCTCGCTCAACAAGACTCTCTTCTAGTTTTAAAAGCTTCAAGTGCTCCCTAAAGACTCTACTGTTCAGGGACGCATACAACCTATGCTAACCTTTCCTAATACCAGTTCCTCTCCTCCACTGCAATTCCCTGAACCCTCTTAGCATGTAAGCCTAATAGTCCAGCTGTTTATAGATCACCTTCTTAAGAGCTGACTACAACAGTGCAACTATTGGCAGGGCCCTCTACCCTATAATTGTTTTGTTGTACTCCCCCTTTGTTTATAGCGCTGCGGAATCTGTTTGCGCTCTACAAATAACCGATAATAATAATAATAGGAAACAATGGGGCTGAGTTAGGAGCTGAACGCTGCTTTTTTGCAGGTGTTAGGTTTTTTTTCAGCTCAAGCGGTACCATTGTTTCCTATGGGGGAATTGTGCACGAGCAGGTTTTTGAAGCTGGCTGCGTCCGTAAGTTGCAGTGGCGGTAAATTATGCTCTACGCTCCCTTTTTGGAGCCTAACGCAGCCCTTCTGTGAACTCTAAATACCAGCGGTATTTAAAAGGTGCGGGGAAAAAAAAGCATGCGTAGCTAACGCACCCCTTTGGCCGCAGAACTCTAAATCTAGCCGACAGAAAGGTTATGTTTGATGCTGCAAGACAATGAAGCATATTAGATAATAAAAGTAAATTAGAAACTTATTAAAATTGTATACTCTTTATAAATCAAACAATATTATTGCTCCAAATTTGGTGCCCTAGTAGATATAGGGATACAAATTAAATAAATACATTACTACTTAAGGATTATGGGGCCTAGTTATCAAACCGTCAACCTCAAATACGCTGGAATTCCGCAGCGTATTTGTGGCGAGGCTGATTCGCCTTAGTTATCAAAGGCTCGAGACCGGCAAAAGTAGAATTTTGTGACGTAAGCATCGATCCGCCGGACTCAGTCCGACACAGATCGATTCTTACGTCACTACAGATGTTCCGCACACAAGTGCGGCACATTTTCACTACTTTTGCTAGTTATCAAAAAACTAGCAGGTACGCTCGGCACTTTTACTGCCCAGCGTACCTGGTTTTCAAACCGCCACCCCTGGAGGCGGCGGATCCCATAGGAATCAATGGGAGTCTGACCATAGCGAAAGTAAAAGTTCGCTGCTGACAGACATCCCATTCATTCCTATGGGAGCTGTCTACACCTAACACCCTAACATGTACCCCGAGTCTAAACACCACTAATCTGTCCCCCCTACACCGCCGCAACTAAATAAAGTTATTACCCCCTAAACCGCCGCTCCCGGAGCCCACCGCAAGCTACTCTATACATATTAACCCCTAAACCGCCGCTCCCGGAGCCCACCGCAAGCTACTCTATACATATTAACCCCTAAACCGCCGCTCCCGGAGCCCACCGCAAGCTACTCTATACATATTAACCCCTAAACCGCCGCTCCCGGAGCCCACCACAACTATAATAAATGTATTAACCCCTAAACCGCCGCTCCCTGAACCCGCCGCAACCTATATTAAATGTATTAACCCCTATCCTGCCCCCCCCTACACCGTCGCCACCTATAATAAATTTAATAACCCCTAATCTGCCCCCCCTACACCGTCGCCACCTATAATAAATTTATTAACCCCTATCCTGCCCCCACTACACTGCCGCCACTGTAATAAAATTATTAACCCCTAAACCTAAGTCTAACCCTAACCCTAACGCCCCCCTAACTTAAATATTAATTAAATAAATCTAAATAAATTAACTCTTATTAACTAAATGAATCCTATTTAAAACTAAATACTTACCTTTAAAATATACCCTAATATAGCTACAATATAAATAATAATTATATTGTAGCTATCTTAGGATTTATTTTTATTTTACAGGCACCTTTCAATTTATTTTAACTAGGTACAATAGCTATTAAATAGTTCTTAACTATTTAATAGCTTACCTAGCTAAAATAAAGAGAAATTTACCTGTAAAATAAAAACTAACCTAAGTTACAATTACACCTAACACTACACTATACTTAAATAAATTATTCCTATTTAAAACTAAATACTTACCTGTAAAATAAACCCTAAGATAGCTACAATATAATTAATAATTATATTGTAGCTATCTTAGGATTTATCTTTATTTTACAGGTAACTTTGTATTTATTTTAGCTAGTTAGAATAGTTATTAAATAGTTATTAACTATTTAATAACTACCTAGCTAAAAGAAATACAAAATTACCTGTAAAATAAATCCTAACTTAAGTTACAATTAAACCTAATACTACACTATCATTAAATTAATTAAATAAACTACCTACAAATAACTACAATTAAATACAATTACATAAACTAACTAAAGTACAAAAAATAAAAAAGCTAAGTTACAAAAATTAAAAAAATAAGTTACAAACATGTTAAAAATATTACAACAATTTTAAGCTACTTACACCTAATCTAAGCCCCCTAATAAAATAACAAACCCCCCCAAAATAAAAAATGCCCTACCCTATTCTAAATTAAATAAACTTCAAAGCTCTTTTACCTTACCAGCCCTTAAAAGGGCCATTTGTGGGGGCATGCCCCAAAGAAAACAGCTCTTTTGCCTGTAAAAGAAAAATACAACCCCCCCTCAACATTAAAACCCACCACCCACATACCCCTAATCTAACCCAAACCCCCCTTACAAAAACCTAACACTAATCCCCTGAAGATCATCCTACCTTGTCTTCACTCAGCCGAGCAGCGATGGAACCGAAGTGGACATCCGGAGCGGAAGAAGTTAATCCTCCAAGCGGCGCTGAAGAAATCTTCCATCCGATGAAGTCATCATCCAGGCGGCGCTGAAGAAAAGTCTTCGATCCGGCCGATGTCATCTTCAAAGAGGCGCTGAAGAGGTCTTCTATCCGGGCGATGTCATCTTCCAAGCCGGGTCTTGAATCTTCCTTCCGCCGACGCGGAACCTCCTTCTTCACCGACGGACTACGATGAATGAAGGCTCCTTTAAGGGACGTCATCCAAGATGGCGTCCCCTCAATTCCGATTGGCTGATAGGATTCTATCAGCCAATCGGAATTAAGGTAGGAAAAATCTGATTGGCTGATGGAATCAGCCAATCAGATTGAGCTCGCATTCTATTGGTTGTTCCGATCAGCCAATAGAATGCGAGCTCAATCTGATTGGCTGATTGGATCAGCCAATCGGATTGAACTTGAATCTGATTGGCTGATTCCATCAGCCAGTCAGAATTTTCCTACCTTAATTCCGATTGGCTGATAGAATCCTATCAGCCAATCGGAATTGAGGGGACGCCATCTTGGATGACGTCCCTTAAAGGAGCCTTCATTCGTCGTAGTCCGCCGGTGAAGAAGGAGGTTCTGCGTCGGCGGAAGGAAGATTCAAGACCCGGCTTGGAAGATGACTTCGCCCGGATAGAAGACCTCTTCAGCGCCTCTTTGAAGATGACATCGCCCGGATCGAAGACTTTTCTTCAGCGCCGCCTGGATGATGACTTCATCGGATGGAAGATTTCTTCAGCGCCGCTTGGAGGATTAACTTCTTCCGCTCTGGATGTCCACTTCGGTTCCATCGCTGCTCGGCTGAGTGAAGACAAGGTAGGATGATCTTCAGGGGATTAGTGTTAGGTTTTTGTAAGGGGGGTTTGGGTTAGATTAGGGGTATGTGGGTGGTGGGTTTTAATGTTGGGGGGGTTGTATTTTTCTTTTACAGGCAAAAGAGCTGTTTTCTTTGGGGCATGCCCCCACAAATGGCCCTTTTAAGGGCTGGTAAGGTAAAAGAGCTTTGAACTTTATTTAATTTAGAATAGGGTAGGGCATTTTTTTTATTTTGGGGGGGTTTGTTATTTTATTAGGGGGCTTAGATTAGGTGTAAGTAGCTTAAAATTGTTGTAATATTTTTAACATGTTTGTAACTTATTTTTTTATTTTTTGTAACTTAGCTTTTTTATTTTTTGTACTTTAGTTAGTTTATGTAATTGTATTTAATTGTAGTTATTTGTAGGTAGTTTATTTAATTAATTTAATGATAGTGTAGTATTAGGTTTAATTGTAACTTAGGTTAGGATTTATTTTACAGGTAATTTTGTATTTCTTTTAGCTAGGTAGTTATTAAATAGTTAATAACTATTTAATAACTATTCTAACTAGCTAAAATAAATACAAAGTTACCTGTAAAATAAATATAAATCCTAAGATAGCTACAATATAATTATTATTTATATTGTAGCTATATTAGGGTTTATTTTACAGGTAAGTATTTAGTTTTAAATAGGAATAATTTATTAAAGTATAGTGTAGTGTTAGGTGTAATTGTAACTTAGGTTAGGATTTATTTTACAGGTAAATTTCAGTTTATTTTAGCTAGGTAAGCTATTAAATAGTTAATAACTATTTAATAGCTATTGTACCTAGTTAAAATAAATTGAAAGGTACCTGTAAAATAAAAATAAATCCTAAGATAGCTAGAATATAATTATTATTTATATTGTAGCTATATTAGGGTTTATTTTATAGGTAAGTATTTAGTTTTAAATAGGATTCATTTAGTTAATAATAAAAATATTATTTAGATTTATTTAATTAATATTTAAGTTAGTGGGGGTGTTAGGGTTAGGGTTAGACTTAGGTTTAGGGGTTAATAATTTGATTACAGTGGCGGCGGCGTAGTGGCGGGCGGGATAGGGGTTAATAAATTTATTATAGGGGGCGATGGTGTAGGGGAGGCAGATTAGGGGTTAATAAATTTATTATAGGTGACGATGGTGTAGGGGGGGCAGGATAGGGGTTAATAGGTTTAATATAGGTTGCGGCGGGTTCAGGGAGCGGCGGTTTAGGGGTTAAACTATTTATTTAGTTGCGGAGAGGTGCGGGATCAGCAGGAGAGGGGCTAATAACTTTATAATAGAGGGCGACGGTGTAGGGGGGGGGCAGGATAGGGGTTACTAGGTATACTGTAGGTGGCAGCGGTGTCCGGGAGCGGCGGTTTAGGGGTTAATACATTTATAAGAGTTGCGGCGGGGTCTAGGAGCGGCGGTTTAGGGGTTAGTAACTTTATTGAGTTGCGGGGGGCTCCGGGGGCGCCGGTATAGGGATAGAACAGTGTAGTTTAGTGTGAGTGCTTAGTGACAGGCTAGCAATAAAGCTGGGAAAAAGCCGAAGGGCAGCGAGATCGGATGAGTGATAACTGTCACAGTCCGCTGCTCATCGCCCCGCGGCTTTTTGACAGCTTTATTTGATAACTTAGGTGTATTTTTTCAGGTCCGCGGAGGCGATGTGAGGCGAGCTTAGGCAGGCGTATTGGGCCGGCGAAGCCAGAAAAGTAGACGGCTTGATAACTACCCCCCCATGTTACATCTTTGTCTCTCATTACAAAGCAAGGGGACAATATTATTATTATTACTTTCTAAATCAAACAATATCATTGCTCTAAATTTGGTGCAAAGTATTGCTCCAAATTTGGTGCAAAGTATTGCTCCAAACTTGGTGCACTAGTAGATATAGATATAAAAATGAAATAAATACACAACATAATATAGCTAACTTCCTTTTTTTTTTGGATAAATCTATTTGCTCCATGTTTAAGGTATGTAATACAAGTCCCACTCTCCACTTTGCACCAAATTTGACGCAACACTTTTTGCTGCAAATTTGATGCAACAACCCACAAACTATTGAAAGTTTCCACCACTTTTGATTGGGAAATGCATAATCACATGATTTATGACATCAGCCAATCTGATTTAAATATACATTTTATACTATCACTAACTAATCAAATTGCTCGATACTTGTGTCATTGATCAGTCATCAGAACTTATAAGTGCCATTTGTTACATTGTGTTTTATACTTTGAAAGTGTGTATATGTGAAATTAGTATTAAAGTTAAACATTGATAATGACATTTGGACACACAGTGTAATACTTTAGACAATGATTTTAAAATTTGAATTATGTTTGATTCAATATAATCTTAAGCTGATAGCTCAAAGGGATAGTTTACCTAACATTAAACTGTCATGATTCAGATACAGCAGAAATTAAAATCAACTCTTTACTGTCATGCTATTTTCAGTGTTTTTCTTCCTTCTCTTGAATTTCATTTTCATTATGAAATGTCATCTTATATGCCAGTCCATTTTATAATACTTGTGTAGGGGTGGTGTTAAAACTAGACTGCAATCAGGAGGGGTTACACATGTGCAGAGAGAAAACTGACCCAGATCTTAAAATATCCATAGCAAATAAATACATATGATACCCTGATTACATGTTATATTTGCAATTATTCATGCTCAGAATAATAATACATTTACACTATATACATATAGTGGTATAAATAAAGATAGAGATATGAAAGACAACATTGTTTAGAACAAAAAAAGGAATTTAGGGACATGTAAATAAATTTGCAAAAGATTTCTGACATAACATACATAAATATGTACATAAGTATGTGCAAAGCTATATGTACAAATTCTAGCATTAATAATAATTTTAAAAAACAAAAAAAACATGAGATAGGCATATCATGATTTATAGAAATACATATACATATTAATTTATGTGGAAATATCATATATCAGTTTTTTATAGAACAAATAAATAGAAAAGTAACTTTCTATGAGATATTATTGTTTGTTCAGGTATAAATCTAGATATTTCTTGGACATTAACAGAAGAAAAATAAAAGATTAGCGTTAGAGAAATGTGCTTGTTCATGAACAGTAATGAAATAGTATAAATACAGTTGGAAAAAACTGAATATTCGTGACTTTGATGACTCTTATTTATCAACAGTCAGATGCTCATCGCATTTCTTTTTAGATCCCATTTATTTGCGCAGTCTCCAGTAATTTTTTAATGGTCATTTGATCCCCCCTTCCTTCTGTTATACATTTTTGTATTATCAGCAAACAAGCACACCTTCCCCTGTGGCCTTTTCCAATATCACTGATGAACATGTTAAAGAGAACATGCCCAAAAACTTACCTTTTGGGGAAACCACTAGTAACTGACCCCTTATTTGAATGAACTCCATTAATGGAAACCCTCTGCTTTCAATCCTTAAGCCAGCACTCTACCCTATTAGCAATCTTAATACCTACTCTAAGGCAATATATTTTCCAAAAAAATGTGTTGTGTGGAACAGTGTTAAATGATTTGTTAAAGTCTAGATACGCTGCATTTATGGCTTCTCTTTAGCCAACGAAATCTATTAGATTAGTATTCCGTAATATTACAGCAATGAAACCATGCTGTCCTTTGTCTTCTAATTTGTTTCTTAAGGTGACACATCTTTCCTTTAAAAGAGTTTTCCCATTAATTGCCCTGCAATTGAGGACAAACTGACTTGCCCATAGTTACCAGAGTCTTCCCTACTACCCTTTTTATGAAGAGAGACTACATTAGCAATTTTCCAATCTTCTGGAACAACTCCTGTTAACAGTGACTCATTAAATAAATCAGCTAATTAGGCATATGGGTGATAGCCCAAAGCAAAATGTTCCGCTGTTGGCACTGGCCTATTAAGCAAGCACCTTTTTCCAGCATTTGGTAATTCTCAGCTGAGTCTCTCTGTTTTCTTTTATGCTCCAATTCTCTACACTCTATTCAAGATAAGGTCTGTCTAGTGATCTAGTAAGTGGCATATACACCTTAATGTTTCTGCCACTATTACCGCTTCTTCCTATATATCCATAAATACTTTTGGCCTTACTGGTTTTAATCATCATTGTTTACCCTCCATGAAATCCTATGAAATAAATGAAAAGTCATCCTCTTTTATTGCTGTCAACAAAGTATCCTTGAGTCTATAAATATCTTTGGTGTTTCATCTTACTTATAATTTGGTTTTTAAGCATGCTCATATTTCCAGATCTACAAATTCTAAAATGTCAATGTCTGCAAAAAAGTCACACCTTCATATACATTTTGATAGCAATATCACTTGTAAGTGTGTTAAAAACAAAAACAAAAAACCCACAAAAAAACAAAACAACAGGCCTAGTTCCCCCATTCAATTCACATAACCATTTTGTAGCCCAATGCAAGGCAATTAATAAATAAGACTGTGGTGTGAAACAGTGTCAAATGTGCCTGCCACTTGTGTTTTACAGCCATAGAATACAACTAGGTAAGCATGTCATTTTCTCCCCTTGCTGTTTTTGATACTGTAAGTTGGTAGACTTTTTTTAAGACTCAATAGTGCCTCACTGTGCCTAAATGTAGCTGCTTACAATTTTGTCAGAGGGTATATCATTATTTTTATTCTTCTTACCCTTGTGATATCACCATGTCCCCTACTTTCTACAGCTCAAAAACTATCCCTTTGCTCTCTGTCCCTCATCTTTTAATTCTAACAAACAGCATTTACTTAAAGGGGCACTAAACCATAAATACATTTAATTTCTAAACATGGGTGCTGTCATAATGAAACCTAGGAACCATTGCTGGAATCTGAAGGAGAGTTGCTGCACTTTTGCAAACAAATCAACACTGGAATGTGGTGAAAAATAGATGTCAATATGGCAGCACCCATCGCTAGAGGGAGGCAAGGAATAACCTCAATACTATCCTTATAAAATGTATTTAGCGTGTAATGTCCCTTAAACCCCTTTTAATAGACATTTTTTTAACACCTTCAAGTTTTTTCAAATACATGATATGATATTGAGTGGTATGTCCCTTTAATGACAATATAGAATGTTGCTTTAATTTTAGTTGACCAAGAATAATGAAGGCAATAGCTAAATTATTTCATAAAGCTTTCTTCTATAAAATAGAGGTGTGAGTTTGATCTAGTTACTAAATTGAAGCTGAAATAAGAAAACATCTTTTGTCGGTAGATCTTTATATAACCTCTAGTTTATAGCAACTTGCATAAGATTAAGAAGAAAATTTAACAAAACAATATAGTTCTTGATTTCATTCTGCTTGGTTAACTGAGCTTGATCAAGTTTCTAAATTGAAGTTGTTAAAAAAAAATCTGATCTAGGTTGTTCTTTTTCATTATGGCTACTTGTATAGGATCAGGCTCTGAGTTGGATCTTTTTACTTAAATCAAAGAATGGGCAGAATGAATGGCTAATTGGTTATATGCACTTCTCTCTTCTATTATACAAAATCAAGCAAATCAGTAGTGTAATGTGTCACTATATTAAAGGATATGTCTGCCTTGTACTCTGCAAATCAGTTTAGTAATTCACAAATATACAGTATATTTCCTGTATTCATCTATTGTCATTTATTATACTGTACAGTTTTTTTTAACTCCAAGACAGTTATATCTGCATATTACATGTAGGTGTTAAAAATTGAATGAGCTGTGTATAAAAACATATTTAATTTGTACATAATGAGTGTACTCTCTTTGGGTATTCATTTTCTCTTTTAAGTAAAATAACAATGTACAGTATATTACACCTAAACAATGATATACATGCCAAAGTGTCAGGGAATAACCTTTCCCTGTGTTACTCTGTCTTTGTGTGAATGTATTTTCTAAAAAAAAATGACATGCATAAATATGATTTATGGTTGCTGCTGAGTAAGGTATCATTTGATTTTGTTATTGTGGGAATTCTGTATACTGTATGTCATGTTTGACCAATCAAAAAGAAATCCCTTTGGATGCAATTCATACATAATTCTGCATGTGTTGAATGTCTGTGCTTGTGCTATTCTTCCAATTTTTACTATTTCTCCATTTAAATTTAAAATATATTGAACAATATAATGGGATTTATTAACGTTTCCCTTCAGTGTTCTATTAGAATAGAAAGCAACAAGCTTTATACAACAATAAACTTGAGAAATCTCTAACCATAGAAGCAGTCTAGTTGAATGCTAAAAAGTGACCTATTAGCTGGCACTGTAAAGAAGATTAATTCTATCAGTGTTCAAGCAGAAACTCAGTCAAAATGTATTAAGCAACTCAATAAAATAATTCCGCTTTTATATCTAGAAAAAAAAGTGTTTTACCACCTGATGCAATGGATCTTTTTTCTATATTCAATCCATTTTTTCTTAATTATTGCCCTAAAAGGAAAACAGTTCTGCTATGTACATAATAAACATCTTAATGGAAGACATACATGACATACATTGGGCTCCATATACAAAATGTTCGTCGGACATGGTTTGCTACCACAAACATGTCCACTGGACCTCACTGTTGCTTGTGCAATGCTGTCCCCTGCTCGCTGGTGTCTAATTTGCCACAGGCATTGTCCGCCAATCATTCCTACCTGATTGGGATGATTTCACTTTTTAGGTGGCAGAGAAGTTAAGCAGCGGTCTAAAGACTGCTGCTACTTAACTAGTGTTTCAAGTTAGCCTGAAATACTGGTACCCTGTAACTGCTTTCACAGCTTGATACTAAAAGGCCGAATTATCAAATGTCTGTCGGACCTGATCCTACAGTGCGGATCAGGTCCGACAGACATAGCTGAATGCGGAGAGCAACAAGCTCTCCGTATTCAGCATTGCACCAGCAGCTCACAAGAGCTGCTGGTGCAAGCCGCCCCCCTGCAGACTCGCGGCCAATGGGCCACGAGCAGGGGTGTCAATCAACCCGATCGTACCCGAACGGGTTGAATTCCGGCGATTCCTGTCCGTCTGCTCAGAGCAGGCGGACAGGGTTATAAAGCCGCGTTCTTTGTGACCGCTGCTTCATAACTGCTGTTTCTGGCGAGTCTGAAGACTCGCCAGAAATACGGACCCACAAGTTCCTTACGGAGCTTGATAAATGGGCCCCATAGGGTCCATTATCATCAACTTGCGTTTCGCATGCAGTTGAGAAGATCTTTCTGAAATTATAGACAAGGGCTTGGTTAACCTATAAGTCTTATAGAGAAAAAAAGAGGAAAATAATATTCTAAAGCTTCATAAAAAAATAAATAAAGAAAATGAAATAAAAATAGGAACCAAACTGTCAGCAGCAACCAAATACTTGAATGTTTTTTTTTTAAAAAAGGACAAGTATCTCAAAATATGGCTTTCATGGTATTTTGTACCCAGCACTGAAAGATTTGCAGACAATTACAGCTTTCCAAGGGCTAAATGAAAGATACATAACACCTGGTTCTGGACGATTTAAAATAAAGCCACACCATGAAGGCAATAAATTGTATCCTGAGATCATCTAAAAATATAATCTAGCAATTATGCTTTAGGTGGTAGACAACTTAGTAATTGAAGGTTAACAGGTTTCAGGTCTTGGAAAGACTAAGGCAGAATCAACTACTCCAGTTACAGATATGGGGGCCTATTTATCAAATGTCTATCTGACAGGATCCGATCAGCGGATCATGTCCGACAGACATCGCTGAATGCGGACAGCATACGCTCTCTGGATTCAGCATTGCCCCAGCAGCTCTTGTGAACTGATGGTGCAATGCCGCCCCCTGCAGATTCGCGGCCAATCGGCCGCTAGCAGGGGGTGTCAATCAACCCTATTGTATCTGATCTGGTTGATTGCTGTCCGTGGCCTCAGAGCAGACGGACAGGTTATGGAGCAGCGGTCTTTAGAACGCTGCATCATAACTTGTGTTTTCTGGCAAGCCTGAAGGCTCACTAGAAACACGGGGCATCAAGTTCCATACAGAGCTTGATAAATAGGCCACATGGTAAGAGCAGCCTTGCACAAACACAGTCAGTCACAGGTTGAAACTCCAATGGAGCCATTCTATGAGTTTGTAACTCTGCATCATGCAAGCTGCTGTCTTTTTAACAACGACTTGTGCAATGTTAAATGCGGCTCGGCAGACGAAGTTCATGGTAGCAAACCTTGTCCGTCTGCCTGATAATAAATGGAGCCCATTAATTAGATGATACATTTGCTAAATCTGACTGAATCTTACTTAAAAATTCTGCTTTATAGTTTAAACGTTCTTTTGGGCTCTTCTTGAGATATGTATGACGTTTGGGCTTTTGGTCTTCATAAAAAATAATGAATGCATGCTTAATTTCCTGAAAAAAAAGGTCCACAAATGAGTGCCTTTATTCATAGCTGTTGTTCTCAAATGCACTATCAGTTTTATTCCATTGCTTACAAATATCAACAGTGCATGTGTTTTCTTCATCAGCAGTGCTCTATTAATTCCAATCTACCTCAACTTGTTCAGAGTGACAAACTTTCCCAGGTTGGCAACACATTCGTGTTGCAAAATCTGCTTAATTGCTTGCTGCTTCCAAAGTATCTTACAATGAAAGTCTAACTTTGATAAATAGATTTACCACCTTTGAAAAGTATTTATGAGCATTCCTATGCAAATGTGCTGATGATTGACAAATTTGTTTTTACAATTTAAACACAGTTTTAAATAGATTGGACCAATACTTTTACACAATGATTTTTGCAGATGTCCACAAAGATCCCAGCAGCATAAACTAATGTAATGTAACATTTAAATTCACAAGACTTGTTTTTGTTATATAAATATAAATGCACAAAAAAATACTTTTCTGTGAATCATTTTGTTCATCAAAACTGAAGTGACCTTTTTTGCTGTCTTCATTTTTCTTAACCCCTTCGCTACCGGGTCTTTCAGAGAAAAACTTGCCCAAAATACCTGAGAATTTTAGCATTTATTTATCACTCCACTTAAACAGAAATATAGCCTTGTTTTTTTTTTATTTACCTGTTAAAACGATATCTTTTTTTAAGTAGACAACCCAAGGTATTGATCTATGCCCAATTTAGTATATTTCATGCCTTCATTTCACCGCCAAAATGCGATCATTTAGAAAAATCATTAACTTTTTCACAAACTTTGGGTTTCCCACTAAAATTATTTACATACCGCTTGTGCAATTATGACATAAATTATTGTAAACGCTTCTCTGGAATCCCTTGGTTTTTGGTAATTAGAATTCTGCTAATTGCAGCTGAGTACCACATCCCCCATTTACCAGGCAATGAAGGGGTTAATCAAGTAGCTTTTAGGGTTCATTTAAGCTGTATCGTAGAGATTACCCTCCCACCTGGCACATCCCACCCCCTGGTCTATCCCAAACACCCATCCCCATCATCTTAGGTATTGGCAGACAGTCTGCCAGTATGCAGTTTATTATTATTATTATTATTTTTATTATATGTTTTTTTTCTGAAGTGTAGTGATTCCCCTCCACCCTTCCACTTCCCCTGATCCCCTCAATAGCTCTCTAACCTCCCCCTCCCTCTTTTTGTGGCCATCTTTGGTACTGGCAGCTGTTTGCCAGTAAACAAGGATTCAAAGAATAAAGTTCTTCTAAGCAATTCTCGGTTAACAACCGCTGATACAAAGTACCTTTCGCTTTGGATAGAAGTGTTAAAGTGCAGTTTGCAGTGTGACTCCTCTCGGCGGTTCTGTCCGCAACTAGAAGTAGAGACTTGCTGCAACTCCTGTGTATCCGATCATGTGACTCCTGTATACATCACACAGGTTTCGGGATCCAGTTCTTTGAAGTTGTATACAACTGTAGTGCTACAGGTGGATAAATCTGGGTAACCTCTATATTCAAGGTGCAACAATTTCTTGTATCTTAATTCCAACTGGAAACACATATATCACCTTCCTTTGATTCTTGCAGGTATTTCTCCAGATATTTCAACAGAATCTTTTTCAAAGTGAAGCCGTGTCAGGAGGATTCCTGGTCAGTGTAGTATGACATTATAAAAATTACATTTTATTTTTAAATTTGTATTTTTCTGTAGTGTAATGGTCCCCACACTTCCCCCCTCCGGCAATTGTTAGTTAGGGCCCAACCCCCCCATTCTCCCTTTTTCCGTAGTGTAGCTCCCATCCCTCCCTTCATTTTTTTCTGCTGTGTAAGGCCCATCCCACTCCCTCCTCTTCCCCCCTCCACCGCTGAGCTGCCCACCCAAGGTATTGATCTATGCCCAATTTAGTATATTTCATGCCTTCATTTCACCGCCAAATGCGATCATTTAGAAAAATCATTAACTTTTTCACAAACTTTGGGTTTCCCACTAAAATTATTTACATACCGCTTGTGCAATTATGACATAAATTATTGTAAACGCTTCTCTGGAATCCCTTGGTTTTTGGTAATTAGAATGCTGCTAATTGCAGCTGAGTACCACATCCCCTATTTACCAGGCAATGAAGGGGTTAATCAAGTAGCTTTTAAGGTTCATTTAAGCTGTATCGTAGAGATTACCCTCCCACCTGGCACATCCCACCCCCTGGTCTATCCCAAACACCCATCCCCATCATCTTAGGTATTGGCAGACAGTCTGCCAGTATGCAGTTTATTATTATTATTATTATTATTATTTTTATTATATGTTTTTTTTCTGAAGTGTAGTGATTCCCCTCCACCCTTCCACTTCCCCTGATCCCCTCAATAGCTCTCTAACCTCCCCCTCCCTCTTTTTGTGGCCATCTTTGGTACTGGCAGCTGTTTGCCAGTAAACAAGGATTCAAAGAATAAAGTTCTTCTAAGCAATTCTCGGTTAACAACCGCTGATACAAAGTACCTTTCGCTTTGGATAGAAGTGTTAAAGTGCAGTTTGCAGTGTGACTCCTCTCGGCGGTTCTGTCCGCAACTAGAAGTAGAGACTTGCTGCAACTCCTGTGTATCCGATCATGTGACTCCTGTATACATCACACAGGTTTCGGGATCCAGTTCTTTGAAGTTGTATACAACTGTAGTGCTACAGGTGGATAAATCTGGGTAACCTCTATATTCAAGGTGCAACAATTTCTTGTATCTTAATTCCAACTGGAAACACATATATCACCTTCCTTTGATTCTTGCAGGTATTTCTCCAGATATTTCAACAGAATCTTTTTCAAAGTGAAGCCGTGTCAGGAGGATTCCTGGTCAGTGTAGTATGACATTATAAAAATTACATTTTATTTTTAAATTTGTATTTTTCTGTAGTGTAATGGTCCCCACACTTCCCCCCTCCGGCAATTGTTAGTTAGGGCCCAACCCCCCCATTCTCCCTTTTTCCGTAGTGTAGCTCCCATCCCTCCCTTCATTTTTTTCTGCTGTGTAAGGCCCATCCCACTCCCTCCTCTTCCCCCCTCCACCGCTGAGCTGCCCACCCACCTCCCGATTTCCCTTCCTTTATATGGAACCGGAGCACCAATCGGGCTCCGTTTCCATATACAGATAGATGTCTACAGCTCAGGAAGGCCAGTTCTCGGCACTCACTTGATACCCCGAGACTGCTGGAGCATCTTGCAGTTGCAACATATATATATGCTAAGCGGTACGATGGGCTTCGTACTACATGGCGTATATATAAATGCTATTTGGTCAAGGGGTTAAATGTGATATTGCAGTTAATCTGCCAATTTAACAACAACAACATAAATAAATAAATAAATAAATAAATAAATATTTAACTAAATAAATACAATTATTCTCTATCTTAGGATCAGCTATTTTACAGCATAATGATTTCTACAAGATTGCGTTATTCAATTTTAATTGAGATTGAAATCGAGATTCAATTGTAATCGAGCTGGTGGTATTACTGGATATGTTATTACAGCCAAAATTTTAATAATTTTGTTACAATTTCTAGAGATGTGCTATGAGCTTCATCCACTTTATTTGGCAGGCAATTGGGGAACATTTTTGTTATTAACCAGGTTTGACCTCTGGTTAATTGCACTAAGTAATAAGCATTACTAAGCAAAGCATTAACCAACCACTTGTAATGGCTGGTTATTTAACATGTGCTCGTAAAAGGGCAAATTTGTCCCTTTATGGGCGCACAACAAAATAGCACTCCACTTGTAATCTAGTCCTGTATTTTCTGTCTGAATCACTAAAGAAAAACTTTGGGTTTCATGTTACTATACTAAGGAAAGATCTAAGTAATGTTGATAGTAATGTCAGCATTTAACATTGCACAAGCAATTCTGGTGAACTGCTTGTGCAATGCTGCCCCCTGCAGATTCGCGGCCGCTAGCAGGGGGTGTCAATCAATCCGATTGTATACGATTGATGATTGCAGCCTCAGAGCAGGTGGACTAGTTAAGGAGCTGCGGTCTTAAGAGGCATTGGGGCCGATACGGAGAATATTAAATTGTCTCCTTTGTCTCTATAAAGTAATGAACAATGCCATGTTGTAACCTAGGTTTTCCATAGTTTAAAAGTCTGTTATCCTGCCCACTCTGCTGAGACCAATTAGGAACAGTTATAAATGAACCAATAAAGTAACAATCTCACAGTGTTTAATTTATCATTATATTCAACTAAGCACCAGCACATTCCCTATGTGTTCCTCTTACAAACTGCATTAACAGAACTGAAAGTGAGATTGTACTAAATTTGTTTTGTAATGTTAGTAATTTTCACTCTATTATGAAATAAAGTCCATCCAGATACTTTTTGTATGATTTTATATTTGAGTACACAATGAAGTTCCCTAACTAAACAACTGAATCTCAGTAGGATACGTTTGTTACTCACTGACTCTGCTGGCTGGCACCTACATCTCCTGCTTGTTTTATGTGCATGTGTCTAGTTTGCACATGTGCTGGGGTCCAATGACATCAATGCAATTTTTAAATCACCATGTGTTAGATTACAAGTGGTGCTCTACTGTTAGCACGGGACGCAACAAGCAATATCACAACCGTTCTAAATAGTGCACTTGGCTGCTCCTTAACTCGTCCGCCTCCTCTGAGGTGGCGGACTGCAATCATTCTGATCAGATACGATCGGAATTATTGACACCCCCTGGCCCCTGCTAGAGGATGATTGGCTGCAAATATGCAGGGGGCGGCATTGTACAAGCATTTCACCAGAAATGCTTGTGCAATGATAAATGCTGACAGCATTTGCTGTCGGCATTTAGCGATGTCGGGCGGACATGATTCACTACAGTAAATCATGTCTGCCCTACATTTGATAAATCGCCCCCCCCCCCCTTTGCGTAAAGTGTAAGGGTTAAAATAAAAGTTACACAAAACACAACATACATACATTAAAGTATTACACTTATATATAAACTTTCTGATAAATAATATTATTATATACATGTATACACATAAATAGACATATGTATACACTTTGGAGCACTCAAATACCTTTAAACATAAAAAATAATTAAACATTTTTTTATACATTGTAATGTTTTTTACTGTGTTATTAATAGAAATATGTAACATTCCAATGTTCTTCACAGAAAATATTATTTGTATTTAAAAAATAAAACAAAATATGTATATATAATTGTATCTCTATGTTAAAGCCCTTTGCCTGACTTTTTTTTCCTAACACCTGAGACCTCATACCTTTGAGCCCTTATAACTTTTTTTGTGCAATTTTTTTTTTAAATAATTGTTATTAGATAGGCTGACCATATTTCCTTTAGATAAAAACGGGACATTGAGATGTCAAAAATGGGATGGGGTTAATATTCTTTATTCATAGGAAAAAAGTAAGATTTTAACAAAAGTTTACTTTTATGACATGAATATAAACTATTAAGCCAACAATTATACCCAAAATCATTGTTACATGGTGGAAGAACTGAGAAAAATGTGGAAATAGTTACTTGGTAATGATAACCGTTACTTATAAAGTCTGTAGAACCAGCACTGCAGCAGCGTAGTAAGTAAACTGCAAAATAAAAAATAAATAAATTACCATCATAGTTTAGTTCTAAACAACATGAAAAATTACTTTTTTTTATTTTGTTTTATTTTGCAGTTTACATAAGTCAATTGTAAGCAGTAAGAAAAGAGTGTGAAAGGTTGAAATAGTAAGCAATTTAGTAAGCATAATTAATGACAATTAAATTGATTGACAGGCACAGACACTAGTCTTACCTTGGCCATGCACAATTCTTGCAGAACTTAGACAGTTGATCTACTTGATCACTATGTTTGTATGTTCACACTGTGACACAAGAAGATGGCAAGAATTATCTCTCAGGTGATGGTCAGCCGCTAATTCGGATAATGGCAGAGGCAGATGATCATCACATCAGATGATGACAGATCTAGTCCGACTCCTGTCCTTACTAGGCACTAGCTAGTATTTCTAAATTCCCTTTCATTACCAGTCTATCTCTTTAGCTCAGTCTGACAGCTCACAACTGAGTACTGACCTGCTGTCACTTGCTTTCAATGATCACGATGATTTTAGTAAGTGATGTGTGTGCTAAAAAATGACACTTGCGCTAGCCGCAAGGTCTGATAACCCTCAAAACGGGACAAAATGAATATTATTAAAGAAACGACGGGACAGGGGAAGAAACATAAAATAACGGTACTGTCCCTTTCAAAACGGGACGTATGGTCAGCCTATTATTAGACAGTGTTATTATGAGTGTAACTGTACTTTCAATGTATTCTGTATGTGTTTTGTGACACTTTTTTTTATTTGTGAAACAGTTAACTAGAGCTCTGAGGTTGCGGTAATCATTCTAGTGTAAATCACATTTACTTTTAACTTGTAACACGAACGCTTCGTCTGACACGTGCAAACAGCTACGATAAACCCGGTATTGCTCGCTCCTAACTGTTAGCGAAACCGCTCGTAATCTGGCCCTAAATAACTCAAATTTATAGGGGTATATTTATCATTGTGCGAGCAGACATGATCTGATATAGCGGATATCTTGTGAACTGCTGGTGCAATGCCGCCCCCTGCATATCCGCGTCTAATCGGCCGCTAGCAGAGGGGGTTAATCAATCCAATCGTATTCAATTGGGTTGATTTCTGTCGATTTCTGTCCGTGGCCTAAGAGCATCCGGACAAGTTATGGAGCTCGCAGGAAACACGAGGCATCAAGCTCCGTACCCATAGAGTAAACTATAACTCTATTTTTAAATAGAGCATATGTAGTTTTTTTTAAATATTAACTAAAAATATCTTTTTTTTTTAAACATGATCATTCTTACTTGCATGAAATAACAGACATTTTGGCTCATATTTAGTGTGCAATCGAAACATTATAAAGTGCAGTTTGTAAACCTTCTTTATCCTATACCCTAGCAGTGTACAAATCATCATGGAGATCCACAGATTGAGTGTTGTATATCAGCCACATCAAAAGCACAAGCCTAATGAAAATAAGACTTAGCTCTGAAAGGGTGCAATAAACCAATTCCGCAGGACTCAGGCTCTACAAATTAGCTTGAGCCACTTCACCAAGAGGTAAAAATTAGCTTTATTTAGTGCTTTGAGACTAAAGAAATTAGTCTCCTGACAGAAGTATAAACGTGCTAATCAGTCATGAAAATGGTTGTGTGCAATTCAACTTAATTCACAACACTGTTAGTGGTCAAATCTATCTGCTTGGTCTACATCGTTGCTTGTGTGTTAGTAGTTCTGACCCATCCTTACAGCTGAACAATTCAAAATGATCCAGAACAAAAAACATGTGTATGTAAGTTTAGTCCAGAACAAAGCAAAAATACGGTTACCATCTGTTGTCATAATTCCGTGCACACGAAATTGTCTCAACAGTGAGTGACTACTATATTGCCTTGTATGGATTGATTTGCTACAACAATGGCGACACTAACCGCCATTATCCTACTGAAAGTGATTTTTAGCTAGCCTAAAAACGTTCTGCTGTGCAAGCTCATGCATATTTTACTAAAATACGCTTATTTACTGATCAAGCCATACCCATATTGTCGTGCTTATTTAAAAAAGAAATGTTACAAATGAACAAAATATGGATTTATCGCTGTGCTTGCTTTTTAATAAGCTAATTGAGGAAGCTACACTGTAAACATGAAGGGTTAGATTGCAAGCAATAAGATGACCACGCTAATTTGCGTGTATTACATGTTGAAAGTAAAGGGTGCGCTTGAGCGCAAACATAATTTGTACTCGTCGGGTTAGCGCAAATGCTGCTTCGGAAGCCCATGAGTTAAGAAGCAGCAGTCATAAGACTGCTGCTCCTTAACTTGTCTGCCACCAATTGAAATCATGATTGACAGCCCCTGCTAGTGGCCGATTGCCACCAGTGAGCAGGAGGCAGCAATGCACAAGCATTTCACCTTAGTGTAAAATGTAAAGGTTAAAAAAAAGTTGCACAAAGCATAGCATAAGTACATTAAAATAAAGTGTTACACTTATATAAACACTATGAGGCCTATTTATCAAAGGTCTGGCGGACCTGATCCGACAGTGCGGATCAGGTCCGACAGACCTCGCTGAATGCGGAGAGCAATACGCTCTCCG